>NW_027114541.1:465404-504438 GCF_000696795.3 Halyomorpha halys | reverse complement strand
TTTATTTAAGTAATCAAAAATTGAAGTTTATTTAAGTAATCAAAAATTGAAACAACTTCTTTTTTTTTCCTCCTCTTGGACTAAAGCCTGATTTCAAATCATATGTACCAAAAGAGAACGCTGGAAGCCAGCAGATGTTGGTCATCCAACATCTCCGGTGTAAACAAATTTTTCTATGCAGACAGAAATAACCCGTATATTTTAAGGTTATATTTGTTAAAAATAAAGAAATGACGTTGGAGCTTTTGTTACAAATAAAACGGATATGACGGATTCTACAAATACAATTTCGAGAAAAAGGAACATTTGACCAAGAATACAATTTTTTATAGTTACTTCCTAAATGTTGGTACTTTATTGAAGACGTTCTAAATCCAAATGTTTCTTGGTAAACAGTTGGAATTCTCAGGGTTGGGATATTGAGGTGCTCTCCAATCCTGTAAATCGTAGATGTGGATTGAGGCCTTTATGATTTTCCTCCGCTTCCTCTATCTCTCTGCCAGGTTGCCAGTTTCTGACAGACGATCACCGTTTCCATTTGGCGAGATCCCTCCAGCACAGCTACGTTCCTCCATCAAATTTTCATTTTATTCCTCATCATATATTAGTCTTATAATTGATATGTTAATTAGCTGAATAATTTTATTTTATAAATAATAAATATTTCAGTAATTTATATAATTATAATATTTGTCATATACTTTTGTTTTTTTGTTTTTTTATTGATTTACCATTCTTAGTTTTGTGGATAAAGTAAGCATATTATGAAATTTATATAAAGTCCATTTCATAAAGTATTAATATTTGTTTCATGTTAATTTAATTATAAATATTTTCTACATTTTAAACATATTTTTATTACTATACTATTCTACTTATTACTATACTATTTATCGCAAATAGACGTTTTCGGTATAAGATACGGTTTTATTTCTTATTTATGTGATCATATTAGTGAGAACTGTTATATTTACTATATCTCCATACTTTTCTCATTATATTCAGTTGATTCTGTTGGAGCCAAGTATGACAAGGCTACTGTACTAGACAAGACTACTATCTGCAGTAGTTCAATGAATGTAGAGACATTTCTACGGCAAGTGGAGAAGCCCTGTAGGAAAATAATGAAGAAACTGGAAGGGCTGAATATTACAGTTAATCCCAAGAAGACCGACTATTTTCTCCTTCCAGAAGAACAAGCGTCCTCTCCCTAAAGTCTATAAGGTGGCAGGATGCGAGAATAAACCAGCAGGCAGCATAGTACATCTGAGGTTCACCCTTGACAGACACCTGACACTAGCTCGCCACTGCAATTAGAAGATCAAGCTGTTTAGAACCAAGTCTTTCAGGCTTACTTCCTGCTAACTTCTCCTAATTTTCCTCTCCGTCTCAAATTAATGATCTCCAAGAGTGTACTTAGACCAGTCCTATTCTATGGAGCACCTATGCTAACCAACATAGCACCTCCAACAACCAACAGTTTCAGAGCGGTATACTGAGACGTATAGTAAGATATACTTCACCTCAAAGAGCAAAGACGGACCATATACTTACTACACATGAATTATAGACTGTGGGTCGGTAATAAACCAGAATTTATATCGAGGAGGCGTATCAAATTTTGATATTTAAAATGCAGTAGATGAGATAATTATAGTTACCAACTCATTGTACATCAAATCCTTTAGATCATGTGGGCTAGAAGAAAAAAAGAGGGACTACTGTATGCATTTGATAATAACATTGTCGGGATGTGCTTATACGTTACTTTTTCCTTGGAGGCCGCCCGAGCAGATCAGAACAACCCTTCAATAGCATCTGCTACAACACATACTCTCCATCTTCTGAAGACATCAAGACTTCCCGCAAAGATAGCAGATAAACAGCAAATTCATTACAATCAAGTTACATTTTCAATTGTTTTAATCATAAATACCTACAAAAGAGGTTAATTGTTAGAATTAAGATTTACAAGATATAATTTGAGTTAGATAATGAAATAAGAAATGATGGTTAATCAATACGCTGAGAGTTTATATTAATGGTAAAAATTGAAATTGAATATTGGGGAAAATCAATATTTATAAATTTAAATCATAAAACTACTTATTTATAAAAGATATTTGGAGTTTCATGTAAAGTAAATACAATTTGTTTACAATTAGAGAATATTGGCCTTAAGTTATAGTTTAATTTTATATATTAAAACATATTATATATAATAAAAAAAATAATTAATACTATAAAATTCTCTCACCCCTGAGGGACCAGAATACTCCAGGACTAGTCAAAATTGATTTTTTTTTTTTTTTCGTTTCTTCTTTTTCAGTTTACAGAAATACAGAGAATTGTTAAAGGAATTGTATAAGTAATTTAATGTTATGTTTTTGTATTATTATTTCTATCCCTTTTCCAGCTCTCAAGAGCCATGGCTTATAGCAAGTGAGTTATTAAATGAAAGAGAATTTTATGAATAAGAGGTAAATCCCAATTAAAATGAATGGACACACATAACCTTTATAATCAATTACGTTTGTATTTCTATCGCGTTACATTTTTTAGGGAATGTGTTCAAATCGATGTGAATTATTACTATGATGATTTAATATGTCTTTTATTTAGTACTTAAGTACTAGCACTTAAAAAATATTGGAGGGAAGCAGGGCGAAGATAAATTCAATTATACTGGAGGGGGCATCCATAGATCCTCATACAAAGAAAAAAAAGAAAGAAAAGTACATTAATTCAGGGCTAGAAAAATGATCCGTTGTTATTTAAGTCTCATTCTTATCTGTACAATTTATTTTGGGTAAATGACTATGAAATATTGAGGAAGCCAGGCACACTCATACAAAATATTGATGGGGTTCTCTTTATAAAATATGACGGGCTGTCTAGCAGAAAGTCTCCACCAGTCCTTTCACCCCCTTAGCATTTGTGTTTGAAATCTATGCCAAGTTTCTAAAGAATGTATGCATATACATTCCGGATGTTTTATAAAATAATTACGAGCTGTCACAGGACCTTCACAGGAAGCCTTGATTTATTAAAATTCCATAAAAACCTTCTGCGATACACATTTGCGCACGTGTAGTTAGTTGCAATATAATAAAAAATATCAAGTGTATCTGCATTGTAATGTTATTTCTATCTGTACTTAATTATACTATAGTTAGTATAACTATAATAATCAATAATAACTTAACTATTAATAAATAATAATATATAACTTAACAATCAGTAAAGTTGTAGCTGTTTCTTAGAGATTAATTGGAATTTTTATTCATGTAACTTTGTAAGAATTCATTTATTGCTGGAAAATTTAAAAAAAAAAATTTCGAAAAAATATTACCCACTGAATTAAAAGATTGGAGTCAATCTATTAATTTTTTTTATTGTATAAGTTACATAGTATGGTAATGGTAAAAAATTATATTTTAAAAAGGGGAATATTCAGGTACGCTGTTTGTAACAAGAGAATTAAGAGCAGCGTAATATGTTTTATAGATCATGTCAGTCGACTTTGAGGCCCTGTCATTGCAACGAGTCTTGTTATATCGCTCAGTGCCTGCGATTGCCACTCAGGTCTAGCTGATTCAGAGAATTGCGATATATGCCAATGTGTTTGCCGTTATTGACCTACAGGTCATTATATCTAATGTATCTAGACCATTATTATTATTTATGAGGAAACATCAGGTTAAAAAAAAATTATATTTTCCTAACTCTACGAAGTTTAATCAAAATCTTTTAAGCCATTTTTTTTTTTCAGAAAATGTGGAAAATCGAATATATAAGGAATTACATCCTGTTACCCTATCGGAAATGTTACTGTAACATCCCTGGCCTTAAGTATATAATTTCAGTTTCGTAGGACTTGCCTTTTTTGAATTAAACTGTTCACATACACCCAGACTATTTTTGAAACTTAATTATTTGTCGCAACGTCAAAATGTATATTACTAACGAAAAATCAAATTCGAAATTTTTCGTGATCACAATAGTATTTCTTATAAAATATTCCATTTGTAGGATTGAAAGTAAAGATTAATATGAGGAGTAATAATTAAACTAAAAGAAAAGGTATTGTGGCGGTAGTGGAGGTTCAAAAATAAACTTGCCAAAACTGCCGGCCAGTATTAAATAAATTAGCAATAACTAAGCTTTTATGTAGAGGCTAGTTATTAACAAAAGTTCCAAACAGCAGCATAAAAATCAAAACAAAGGATGCATCTCTAAGTTATGCAAATAAAAATTAATAAAAGAAAGTAAAAAAAAAAAAAAACAGGACTTAAAATAAAATATTTCTTACAGGTATTATTTAAAAGAAAATTTTAGAGCTAAGAAAATAAATTAAATATTCTTAACAAAAAAAGTGTTTATGTTTCGGAATCTTGAACTCAAGAACTCCTTTTTTGCAGGGTGTCTCGTCTTCACTGGTCAATCACTATGGTAAAGTTTGCCACTGTGTCCCACTGCTGACTGAGCTATTAACACTTACTATAAGTCAATGAGGACTTGATCCCTGGAACTTACTTAAAACTTAGACTGTGTCTAACGGTGTGGACTTGGTCCCTAGCACTTCTACGGACGAGGATTTGGACCCGAGAACTATATACGATGACGTGGTCCCGAGAAATATATACGAGGACGTGGTCCCGAAAACTGATTCCTATGCTTTATTAAATACAAAAATTTAAAATAAATACGTACGTAAATATACACAAGTATATATGACTATATATATACGCACGTGTATAACAAATAAAAAATAAATACATTTTTTTCTTTATTGCGGTGGCCACAATAGGTATTTTTTAGAAAAACAAAAATGAAAACTTTAAATACAACATTCTACCATTGAAAAAAGAAGCCGCAACGTGAAGTGTTTAGGAAACAGAAGGTTATGTTATTCACCACCATTTTTTTATGATCTCAAAGAAGGATATGGCTTTTAAGAGAGCCATCCATAAAGCCCGTGTTACTGAAAATATGACTTATATTTTCCATTTTTCAGCATAGACGTATATACAACATAATATTATATGTATTATGTTTGTTGTGTAATACATTTTATGAGAATTGTTATATTCCTTTTGTGTATAAGATTTAATTATAGGACAAAGCCTTTCTCTCTCTCTGAATCTTAACAGAAAGCTTGGCGTGGGTTGGGGCTGATAATTTGCAACAACTGCTTATGTAAGGTGCTTAGTTCCCTCCATTGTTTTCTTCTATCAGATAAAGTGATTTGATTAACCTTGGTGATTTTTTTGGTGGAACTGGGTGGATTTGCTGATGTGGAAACTTTCCTCTCTGCAATCAGATAGTAAACGTTCATGGATGGAAATTTCAGTTGCATTATTTTCCCTAAACAAATAAGGATATCTATTTTTCTTGTGTAATATTGTTTTTTTAGAAATTATGAGAAAAGCTATACTTAATTAATACTCTAGGGCCCATGTTCCAATTTTCCCCTAATACTAGTAATATTAGCTAATCCAGCAATCTGACACCTTTTCCTTCTAAATCGTGACGGTCGTGTATTGCCCGTCCTTGAACTGATGACTGGTGGCCTGGATCTACCTTCTCTTAGTCCGCACTCCTCGCCATAATCGGTTATCCAGTTATATCATCACAATTTCTTCCTTTGATGTCAGCAACAGTATCAATATTATTTTGGTAAATGTATGGTAAATATCGAATGATATTCTTTTATTGGAACAATAAGTTTTTTAAAATAGATTCTCTCCTTCAAGCTAGAGGTATTTTAAATAAAAATACGTATAAGTAGGTAATCTGAATCTTCAATATTAAAAAATATAGTTTTATTGGGGTTTAACATTCTTTTGTACTCATAGGGTGAGCATGAAGGTTATTATACTGCATACCAGTATATTAATCCCGAAAGTGTGAGGAGGTCGAGATTTATTCTGACTTCAATTCAGACCAGGCCGGACATTAAGAAACTATTTTAAGCATGAAAAATAGCATTTTATATTCTTATTTTGATCAACGAATGCAGTTGTGGTATTGTAAACTTGGTGGTATCATCTAAATTCGTTTCATGCTAATAATAACATTAATTAATTCTTGTTGAATATGTATCTCTGTTAATTGCTTATTAAGCTATCCGAATAACATTAAAACTACATTAAACATGGGTAGTTAGTGACCGGTTGACTAATTTATATATACCCTTGGACTCTCGTACCAGATCAGAAAACTGCCACTCCAGTGTGCCAATATTTTCAGTTCATTCTCAGGTTTAAACATATTCTTTAAGTATGTCTTCACTATTTACCAACAATAAACAGAATAGATCTGACTCTAAATGTATCTGAGGCTCTCATAGATGAGGGAGCTAAAGTCAAATTGGTTTTTAAATTTTTAGTCGACTGCTTTCTAAATTTAAGAATTTCTTCTGAGATTTTTATTTTACGTTGGAATCATGTGCGTGAGTGAGTGTCTGTGTGCGTATAGTTTTATAATTATAACATTTCATAGATGTTGATGACCAAAGGTTTTACGCCTTAAAACAGAAAAAAACAAACATCGAAACTACTCCTATTTCAACTACTAAAAATTGTCTTTGCGTTATTATTTCTTGTTTAAATTATTATCTTCAACCTTTTAATTCCGATGAGCCAAAGAAAGTTCCCGAAACGCCTCTTGATTCTTCTTCTTATTGTTTATAAATATTATATATTAGGAAATAATATTAGAAATACTCTTTTTTTCAACTACTTCGAATAATAATAATTTAACTTTTCAATGATTATTTCTTTATATTATTTATTAGAAAATAATTTTCAATATTCTCCTTTTTCAACTAACAATGTAAATTTTAAATTGTTATTTCTTAAAATTATTTATTAGGAAATAATGTTAAAATTTCCTCCTTTTCAAGTAATAATTTAACTTAATTATTCAAATTATTATTTCTTATTAACATTTATTAGATAAAATACTCCTTATTTTAACTAATAATTTTACTTATTATTATTTATTGGAAAATAATATTAACCCTTTTTCAACTTCAAATACTTGGTTTTGCGTTATCATTACTTACTTAAATAATTGTTTTAATTTTGATTGAATGATAATGGACTATAACTCAAAAAGCTCCCGAAACTCATTTACTTTTTTATGTACAAATTTTACCTTAAGTTGTTGGCAATTAAATTTACAGATTCAGTAGAATTTTTTTTTTAATTTTCCAATAGAAATATTCAGTTTCTGAAAAAAGAATTGTATTATGAATACTATTTCATAAAATATTTGGATACTATTACATTATTATATTACTACTATTATATTTGACTGTTACTATGTTATTTTTTCACTTTATATCATTACTGATAATATTATTGGTTACTTTATTATTCCTGTAATTTTATTACATTTAATATTACTACAGTTATTTGAAATGAAATAACTTCATAAAAATGTTAATTTGAATATTACTAGTGGTCAATGATTTTGTCTATTATCATCATTAATCTATGCATGCATAAGTAAATACTTTTCGAAATAATATTATGTTGCTAATCCAGAAGAAAAATTACGCAACTGTAAATCTTGTGACATTCTGTTCGTGGGTTTAAAAATATCTTTACTAGATGTTGTATAATTGTACTCTAAAATTCGCCATAAATGAAATTGTTTATGTAAAATCAGGCATTTTTGAGCACGCCCCCAAATGAAGTTATTTCACAAAATTTTAAAGTTGCACAATTATTATTCCAGAGTAGAATTATGTTAAACATGATGAGGCTCGATTAGACTTATTCTCTATTTAAGTGAGCATTCTTCTCAAATTGTAGAATTTAAAATTTAAACAAAACTTGTTTTAGCTTAAAATTTTTACACATTAAAACTGATGTGAATTCGTTTCTGAAACTGAAAAACAAATAAATAACCAAATCGCATTTAGAAAAGAAAAGAAAAGAAATAAGTACAAACTAGCTGTAAATTGCCCCTGGAAGAAACGGCGGCACCAGAAAAAAGAGAGGTGGAATTGGATCGGTCTGGACCCCAACAAAAGAAAACAAAACGCTACAACAAATAATACTTTTTAACTACAGGCTCAGCCCAACGTATATTTTCTATTCTTGTATATAAATTATGATATTTTCTTCGAATGTATTTCACAATGGTTTCTTTCAATTTATCCACTTTTGATATTATCAATTAGTTATTTTTATTTTAGTTTCTCTATTACACATTTTAATTGTGTGCGTTCATATTCATAATTGATACATAATTCTAACCAACCATTGCTGCTTAATTAGATTGAAAATACTGCTAAACCCGAATCGAAGACAAGAAATTTGAAGAAAAAATAGTGGAATGTTCCTGTAGTTATGCCCTAGAAACATTGGTCATCGGGTTCAAGAAATTGGAGGAAGCGAATTTTCAACTATAAATTTTTTTTTCATTTCCAACAATTTATCTTTAAAAATTGTTGGACTTGAAAAAAAAGTCTGAAAATACCAGAAGTATTCTTAATTTAAAAATAAATTTGATCCTTTGTTTTCTCTCAACTTTATTCTTTACAACTTTTCCAACGTTTCGACCCTCAGGCCATTCTCAAGGATACCTACAAAAAGTTTTTTTTATTTTCATATAACAATTTCATTATTTCTTTAAAATTACACACTGATTTCTTACACACAATTCCTACCTTTATATTGATGTCATTTCCTTTTTCAAATCTTAAAAATGCAGGCTAATTGCCTTTGTCCGATCTTTAAATAAATTAATCATTAAATTAATATCATAATAACATTATAAAATTAGATTTCCTACTTACATAACCTTTTCTAAATAATTTTTTCCTAGATTTATTAAACCTTTTATAAAACACTTTTCTTCCTTCTTTCATTCATATTTGCAACTTAAAACAGAACTTACCTGCAACAGGTTAGGACTCTGTTATCACCTTATGATATAACAATAATTTTTTTTATCATTAATTTACATTTTTCATATAATTTAATTAACATTTATTACTAATTATTCTGCTTATAACATAAACATTTTTTAATATATTTAAAATCCATAATTAATTTATTCTTATTTTATGTGTATTTTTCTTAAACATACATATAACCCCCCTTTTTTTATATCTTATTTTTCAACATATCTACTCATCTATTCGTACTTTTATTAGTGTATTTTTATTCCATTTTTACATTTGTACAATTTATTGAACTTTTATTTATTTATCATCTTTTTTGTATATAATAATTACATATTTATTTTGCTTAAAATTTCCGAATAATGGTGGATCAGTCCCTTAGAATCTGATTTGAAATTGACAGAATAATTGATATTTTCTGAGATGTAAATGGATGTATCAACATGGAAATGATGTAAAGAATATGGAAAATGAACCCCAAAAAAAAAGAGCATTGGTTCAACATGTTGTTCAAAATAAGCATAAATTTGATTTTGAAAATTTCCAAGTCATTCATAAAGAAAATAATAATTTGAGAAGAAAGATATTGGAATCGATTTACATCTCAGAAAATATAAATTATACTGTCAATTTCAAATCATTATTGTGTTTATTTGCTGTATCATGAATTGATTTTGACCTGAAATTATTGTTCTAAGGCATTAAAGTAGGTTGTAATTGAGCATTTAACATATTTTAGTTTCTAAAGGTTCCTTTCTATTATTTTTTCATTTAAAACTATTTGCTCCTTACAATATATTCGAAAACTAAGCTAAATCTTCATATTTCTCAAGCATTTTGAGACTTGTAAGAACATAACCAGTATTCTCTGAAATAGCTGAAAAAGTTTAAATAACCTTTAAAAGAAAGAGTTGAAACAATGTTGGCTTTCCTAAAGTAATAAATATAATATTTATTATCAAATTTTAACATTAGTACCTGCAGCTATTATTCTTTAGGATTGGTGCAAAAATAAAAAAAATAAATTAATTATCAAAATCACTAATACAACAAATATGTACGGTAAAGATCATAACTATCATTGTTATCTGAAAGAAATACTTCTGGAGTAACTATACGTTGATTATGTCATTTTTTATTTTTATAATGCCTCCGGCGGCTTTTCTTGATTAGTGGCGCATCTGACAAATATTTTTTTTTTTAAATTTTGTGTTATTCCGTAAAGTGATGTTAATTTTTTAAAACTTTAACTGCAGTCTATGACACTATACTTGGAATTTGTTTAATTCTAAAGAATATTGACATTTTTTAATGTCAAAAAAGTGAACTATTCAAAAAAAGTCGCGATATAAAAATTCCTTTTTGGGCTTTTCATTTTTATTGTGTTCTTTATGACCCTAGGAAGCCACATGAAAAAATGGGGAGCTTTCGAAGATGGTTCACTCCATCGGGAAAATTTCGGCGCTGAAAATAAAGCTTTTTTGAGAAGCCATGTAATAAAAAATTATAATGTAATTTTTTATTTATATTTTATATGCACATTTATATAAGCTAGTGAATGATGCTTATTTAATTTTTTTTTTTCAATTCTTCTATTTTGAAAAGGTGGGCCATATTCATTTGCTTATAAAACTATCTCTAATAGGGTAATTACAGTTCTTGCAAAAATAGAAATTCAAATTTTTTGTTGAACTTCAATATTTTATTTCTTTAATCGTGAGTATTTAAAGAATTAATACAGTTCATCATTGTTTCCCGTTAAGTGAATTCCTTATTATTTCAAACTGTTTAAACTTTATTGTCTACCAAGGGAGCTTTTTTAAGGTTTTCTCTCGTATAAAAAAGTGATTAGTGATCAGACTACTAACGATTTTCTTTTATATTACTTAAATGTCAATAATATCATTTTTTTTTTTTAATGTATTGATAGTACTATTTCTCATCCGGAATTCCGCTTTATTTGAATTAGACAAAAAGTCTAGATCAGATTATAACAGGATTCTCTTTTAGTTGGGAAATTCCTGCCATATAAAATATAAGATCCAACTAGGGCAGTATCTATCAAACATTTTTTCAACTACTTGAGCATAGAATAATAAAAAACCATGTATTCTTACAAGGTATATCTATATATAAGGTCCTATTATAGTTCTTTTCTTATGCCCCACCTCTAAAGTATATGACGGCTCCCCTGAGAGGAGGTAGACTGACTGACTGTTCCCATCAACAGTTTGTCGCGCCTCTCGGGGGACTCCACACGTCCCTGGATCCTCTGTTACTTGTTGAATTGGCTTCATCTCTTTCCTTTTCGCAACATTTTCACGCCCTTTCATATGGTGGTGTATTTAAACTATTCATTTACTTTATCACATTACCTCTAAAAAATGTTTATTACCAGTTTAGTTTAAGGGTAGGTCCTTGGACTTTTGGACCCTTACATATTATTGCACGCCGGTTTTCTGAGTCAGCTGATTTCCTTAGCGGGACTGATTAGGTTAGGTCTGACTCAGATATTAATCAGAATGAGTTGTTAATTTTCGTTAAAAATTACAATTTTAAATGTCCTATATTTTTTAAATTAATCTCCAGTACTAATGGTCAATTAAGAAAAATAATTTCAAAAGGATTCACCAACAATGTTCCAGGCTTACGTCAGGGTGATGGAAATCAGAAAGACACGGTATAATTCTCTTTTTTTACTGATTATACTAGATTCTGGTCCTTACACTTGAAACAATTTTTCCAGTGGAGCAATAAATTATAATAAAAAGTAAAAAAAACGTGCTGCCAGGTCTTGCGACGTTTTGAAAAATAGCCGCTTTACCAGACAAATGCCCGCAACTTTATCTGCTCTTGGAGAATCAGTCACGTCAACTGCGACTGTATGATTGTACTGCAGCATTAGCTCTTGCTAGATAGTTGACATTACAAGTAATGTAAGTGAAACAACTGTCACGTTAACTACCACATGTTCACTATCTTGACAGGAACTATAATATTTCAGTAAGAGCAGCAAAAGTTGCAGCCACCGCTATGATTTACCTGTTTGATAGTTACAGTCATGGCAGTATTTACTGTCGGAGTGACGGTAGCGGATCTGTCTACCAACCCAAAGGTTGTGAGTTCGAGCCCGGCCCCACCCGGGATTTCATCAACCAAATAATTACATAATGCTTACTCACAGCCTCCTCCGGGCATTTGTGAGGCCCGTTAACCAATGGGTGGCACTCACAAAAATAGGCGTGGGAGTGACGAACCCTCCATATGAAAACCTCGTCAAGAAACGCGCGATGTATTTCCTAGGTACATCGCACGAGGCCAAGGACCTCCATGCTCTGTCGTACCAGATGAAGAAGACAGTAATGTTGCATGTTGGATTTTGCGTGATAGTTGATAATATAAGTACTATCAGTGGACTAACAGTCACGTTAACTGCCACGTTTAACTGTCATTTAGCATATGCCTTGACATTGAGCTGTCGGAACAGAAAACTTATCAAATGTTATGACAATAGGCGGGAAAACATTGTTCTTATATTGTATTTGCCTAAAAACATAAAATTGTATCTGACACCGGCTCCAAAAATAATCCACCCTAGACCCCTAAAACAAATTCGTCCAATACTCGAAAATCATGTTCATTACCGGCAAAAATAACTACCTCGGCGCTCTTCTATGTTCTAAAGTTCAAATGTATTAGCTACTAAGACTTACTTATGAGCTACTAAAGAGAAAAATTAAAAAAAAAAAAAAAAATTGAATAGGATAACAAATGAAATGTGGTAATTTCTAGAACTTTACTAATTTTATGAATCACTTGGTGTTTTCAAACTCGATTACGAATTATCAGCTGTCAGGTGCATAAAGAGTACAGGAACGGAAAACCATACCAAGCATGCGTGTGGCAGTTTGCCGATAGTTTTGAATTGCGTTGAAAAACAGCAAATATTATATAAGAACCTTAGTAGGAGAGGAATATCAGAGCCAGAAATTAAGTTTCAAGAGAACATTTATAAAAGTTAAACAGTAAAAATCGTAATGATTTTTCGTTTTTTTTTTTCATGTGGCTCAGGGAGTGGTGAACTCGTATTCCTCGCCTACTTAGATTGAAACATTTTTAGAATAACCTTACACTTTTTTTTATATTTGTTGATATAATACAATAAGAATTATTAATATGTTCAACTGTATAATATAAAAATACATCTCGTATATGTGATATTAGTGTTACAATGACATGATATACAGACAGAACTACCCATTGGTGGTACTCCAAACCATTGGTAGCACTTACCTCTATTTAAAAAACAAAACAAACGTACTCATACCCAAAGGTCCTTATATTTTTTCCAGAAAACTGTTTTTTGTTTTTGTCACTTATGTTTTTACTCAGTTATTAACTAATATTAGCAGAATTTTCGGTGATTGTCCAATTCACTCTATAAGAAACTAGTAATATCATATTAAACTGTTCTTACGTACCATTAATTATTTATGTTAGTGTTTGTGTTAGCTACCTTCCCTACTGCATTAGCCCTGGGGATTGGCATAACCCCATTCTTCTTCAAAGCAAAGGTGAAGCCTAAAAGGTCACGCCCACGGAGCTTAGGTTAATAGGAATATCTGCCATTTTAATCTAAACTGAACCCGGAGGCTGGAAGTGATTGGCTCGTACTCTTCCCCTTTCGCTTCTACCATGCCATTAGTCCATAGTATGGCTTTTTAACTTCACTTTTCCTGTCAGCTTACCCCTACCATTATACTCCTTCCTCCAAGCATTAACTTCAAATATTTGGTATTCAGTATTCCTGCGACGATCGCATTCTAGTTTGTTTGTGGATTATTTTAAAATAAAAATCATTCTTGAAATTTGAGTTTGAAACATATTGAGATTTAATTGTATGAAAATGCGTTCTGAATCAATTCAGCATACTACAGCAATACTTGAGAACATCTATGTGTTGTTGATTCGTCAAGTGTTAGAATCCTTGCTACAACTAACTATAACTTAATAACTAAATTTCAATTTATTTTATCTATTTGATAAAATCCCTTATGTTACTGGCCTATATTTCTATGAAATAAAATTCTATATTTTTTTCTCAAATTTTTCTTCATTTGGATGTCATGGAAAAATTCGGTAGGTTAAAAATGATTAACTTTATTGTGTTACTTTACTATCTTAGGGTTAGGATACCCTACTTTTCTTCAAAGGAAAAGTGAAGCCAAAAAAAGTGGGAAGTTGACCACACCCTCGACACTCCAGTTTATATTCAGGTAAACAGAAATGTCCACTGTTCTAACCAAACCTGAAGCAGAAGACAGCCGGTGATTGGTTCCTATTCCTCTGCCATACCCCCCGAGAACATGATAAGGCTTATCCATTTGGCTCCACATTTCCAGGGAGCTTAACCCCTCCATTATATTCCTTTCTCCAAGTTAATTACCCATTACGATCAATGGTGGAACTATGAATGGGCCTAACTGAGCGACCCCCGTAGCAGGTATTTTTTTTATTGCATGATAATTTTATTGAAAAACTAAGACGGATATTAAAATTGTGAGGGGAAAGGAGGATGGGAGGTTTCTGGTTCTGAATTCCTGAAGCTACGTTTAAAAATTACGCATATGTACGTACGTGTTTAAGATTGATTATTTTATTTTAAATCAATTTCATTTTCATCATCTCATTAATTTAAATATTTTTCTAGCATTTAATTTAGTTTTTTTATATATTTTTTTTTCATTATGTTCATCTATTTCATACATTTATATTAGAGTCAACTTTTATTTTTTTTAAATATGTTATTGATGGTTACGTATACCTCTAGTTCGATTGTCCTCAACCAGGGCTTGTTAAAATAATAATAATGCTTTCATTGTAATATATTATGCGATATACATCACTGTTTGCATTGATCAGTCTATAGAATTATTATTCTATGTAAAAGTTATTCATTTTATTTCAAAACATTAATATTTTCCTGTCGAGTGGGTGTTACAAATCAACATTTTCAAAAACAATTTGGCCTATCTACATCTTCCTAATTTTTTTTTAATAATAATTTTTCAAAAATGGGTATTGCTTTTTGATTGAAAACTCCTTAGAATACTTATGTGTCCGTCTTATGTGAATTTTGTACATTTTTACATATATATACCAATAAATTCACTAATTGCAATCTGTGTCAGGATGTATTACTAGAAAAAAAAACAGTTTCTCTCTAAAAAAATTATATTAGTCAATAAAGATTTTGGAGAAGTTATTTCCTCCATACTTCGTGAAAATGTCGCTTTTCCTAAAAATACGTCAACCACCTATTGTTAGCCTGTTGTTGATGGGCTAGTATAACATTTGTTTTAAAAAATTCACTACTGCCAATAACAGCTTTATAATACAGAAGCATTTTATTTATGAATTACGCCGAGGATTGTTAAGAAGCTCTTTCCTTCCGGTAGTCTTCAGGCTTGGACTTCTTGTAGTCTGGTAGTGGTATGGGTCCTTTCCTTGGTACAACGCTGTTCTCTTCCCTGAAGTTTGATATCGCCCTCGAGACCCCAATTCCTACTACAGCAGTTGTTGTGGCACTTATAAGACCCACCATCACCATGGGGAACCAATGGCGTCCCATCTAGCTGCCAACAAATTTTTATTTTCACTTATTACTTTTTTATTTATTATTTTGAAATATTTATGTATAATAATTATAAATAAAAATTATTCTGATATTTGTTTTAAATATTTTTTTTGCTTTGGTATAATGATTTCATATTAGTTGATAATTCCCCTGTATAATTAAATCATTAATTAATTCAATCAATGGTTATTTCTTTTTTTGTTAATTGCATTAAAACTCATGCACAAAGACGATACTTTTGGACGGAGATGATTTCATTCTTATTTTTTACTTAGAGTTATTTACGTACCGTTAAAGGGTATCAATGTATTTGATATATCTGAAATCACTTATTATCCCGAAACTATGATTTTGTTTTTTAAAATTTATTTATAGCTATTTACAACTGTACATTATAATATATTTTTATAATTTAAACTTCTTTAAATTAAATAGTATAAATTGGATACTTTACCCGAATATCCGAAATATCAGATATTACAATATCAAAGCTGGATTAAAGATAAGTATTTCGTTCTCAACCAGAAAAATTAAAAAATGTTTACTAAATTTTCCCTGACCAAGAAATTCAATTTCAACTTCCAAACCAAAAAAATATATTTTTTTTTAAATTGGAAGTTTTCTTTTTGAAGATAACAGGTGTTTTATCACTATTACACAAGCAGATTATGGCCTTGGATATCAGAGGAACTAACCTTCGCAGATAAAATAAATTTTGACAACTTATACAACTTTTTTCCCTACTGCTTCGTAGTCTGGAGTAAACATGGCTAGTTGATAGTGTCCTGAATAACTTTGAACTTATTTTACTGTATTTAAATCAAAACTAATCTTTTAAGGGTTGTTTATTTAGTTGTAACCAATCTATGAGGCGTTGAAAGCAAAAGTTGTGCTGGTCTTTCTGTTCTCATCATAACTAATTTTCTTTAAAAAAAAAAAGATTAATTAATTGCTGAATCGATTAATTTCAAATATTCTTTAAATTATTGATCATGGTTATAACCTTTTGACAGACCTTATTTTAATTATAACCTTTGAATTATAAAAATTTCTTCAGAATTTGTTGTAATTCAATCAACTAGAAAACTCCGGTTTTGACTTACACCACTTTTGCACTCAACGGCTTATATACATATACTAGGACGGAAATGATGGTCTATCCTGTAAGTTACCAACCTAGATAATTTCCTTCCGACTCAAGGGTGTTTGAGTAGTGCTCCAACACTCTCGGGCCACCTCGTCCCCAATGCAACTATATTTTTAAACAAAAATAGTAATGAAAGAATGTATTTTCTATTAAATTAATTATTAGTAATTTTTTCTTATCAAACGAGTTGTCTACCTACCTTATAAAGAATTCCAATCGTAAAAGTTTCTAGGATAAGCATTATATACCGCACACATCTAAAAATTTTACGATTCAATATATTTAACTAAGATAAAAAACAATACGCACTTCACATGGAAATAAGCTTTCTCTCTAATAGCCAATCATATGGTAATTCAACGCCATTTATTAATTGTGCTAATTTTCAGCGATTCATATAGAAATAAACTGAGGCTTAGAACAATACTCATTATCATTATCAGTTCGAACATGTGAGTTTGATTTAGATTTAAGCATTGGTTCAGTTTTCTGTTTGGTTTTGTTTTTGTCAATTTTTTCTTTTACCGAAATGTAACAGTAGGATTTATTATTAGATTGATCTAAAATTGTAACACATTTGTTATTGGTAAGTGGAATCAGTGAGGTTAGTATTTGATATTTAAAAAATTCACTGAGAAAAACATAGTTATTTAGAAAAATGAAAAAATGAAATTAGTTTTACTAATTGGAAGAAAGTACTTACATACCGTTATTGGTTGTAACATTCTTTGTTTAATTGTGTATATTATTTGTAAACTGCATTGTGTAAGTATTATTTTTTTCGCGAAAAAATTATTAAAAATTTAAAATTGATGGCAATGAAAGAATGTACCGCCAACCCGTCAACCCGATATTGTAGTAATTTTCAAGATTGTGGAAAGGATGTAAGAGGGTCGGTTATAAAGAAGTCTATTGTACCAATGGGCGGAAGTAAAGCCACGTCTATGGTAACATGGAGAGTAGAATGCCCGTTGGAGTAGGGAGATGAAAAAGACATGAAGGGGCCGGAACGAGTGATGATCTTGGAGGCCCAAGTCTTACAAATAGTACAAGAGCCGGGAAGAAAAAAGGTCAGTTATTTCACCCCATTTTTTTTATTAAATTAATGAAAACTATTTATAATTAATAGTCAAAACTGATAAGTCTGCCAAGTATAGGTAGGGGGAATAAAAATGGCAGCTGTTTCAGAACGTTAAAAAAATTTAATTTTTCATTCGGAACTCTATATCTTTAAAATTACCAACAACACCAAAAAACCGAAGAGAATATTATTTAAAGTAGAGTAAATTTTCTTAAATATTTACTAATGAGCTATTTACGTTCAATAGTTCTCGAGATATGTCTTTCTTTTTTTTTATTTTATTTATTTGAGTTTTTCAACCACTCGGGTCACTTACACTTGATTTACAAATTCGATTACAATTGGCATGTTCATACAGTTGAAATACAAATAAAGTTGAAATTACAAAATGAAAAATTTACAATCACAATTGCCATTACATATTAACAATTACAATTTACACTTCACAAATGTATTACTGTTGTGGAGTCTTCCCTGATCATTTCCTATACACATGAAGAGAATCGGTGTGACTCCAGATCAACCCAGTAAGAATGTGCCCAACAGGGAGATCGCTTCAGCAGCAGCGACACATCGGTGGATCATCTCCCTCCTTCATGAGATGACAGTGGGTGAGTCGAGTATGGCCTATCCGAAGACGGGTTAATACATCTCTGTAGCAGATTCATGTTTCCGGCCGGATGTTGCACCGTATGCTGGACCATTCCTAAATTGTTGTTTCGTGATGAACCATTCGTCCTGCCATCAATTTTCTTTGATTTTCATGTAGATGATGTTACGAGTTGGCCTGTATTTATAGCTAGTCCGCCTTTTCTTTCCCGGTGTCCCAGAATGATCTGGCAGCCATAAAAACAAGACCCTAATCGGTCATGGTAACACTATTAATCGGTGTGTTGGGAGGGAAAAAACAAAAAAAAAAACCTGTGGACCTGAGGTAAGATTTGATTAAATTTTATGGTAGAGCTTGGAATGATGTAGAAACTTAAAAAGTCTATCTATGGTATGTTTGTTATCCTGCAAGATGTAATGGAGATCATCACCTGATTTATAATATACCTATATTATATAAAGATTTGAGGGAGTTATAAGTTCGACATTCTGTCAGAATGTGTTTGACTATAAGTTCTGTTCCACAAGTTTGGCATAATGGTGGAGGATCGCGGGCCATAAGGTAACCGTGGGTCAGACGCGTGTGACATATTCGAAGGCGCGTCAAAATCACCTCCTCTTAGCGCACATCTCTAGTTGATGATATCCAAGGGGAGACGTCCCTTCTAATTTGTTATTGGAAACATTTTCCCACATTTGTCTCCATTTCAATTTAATCTTCTGTTTAATGAGAGCAATGAAATAATTTACAGGCATCACATTACAGCACGCAGATATGTAATTTCTTCAGCAATCGCCACTTTTGCTAGATATATCTTTAAAAAGCAACATTTCATAAAAATGTACTGAAAGATTAGTAGTTAGTGAATTTATTTTGAGAAATCTGTATCTGAGGAACTATGTGATCTATAGATGTCTATTAGCACTCAAATTAAAGCTAATTTAATGTACTTTAAAGTAATTTATGACCTTTATATTCATGAGAATAGTAGTTTTCATGACATTTCCTAAAATAAATTGATTTATAGCTATTCGAATAATAAATTTGATTTATGATAAAATATATCTCAGGAACCTTTCGACGTACAGATGTCTTCCAGCACTCACATTAAAGCTAGTTAAATTTTCTATAAAAAAGTTTGTAACGTTTATCTTTGTAGGAGTAGTAGTTTTTATGATATTTGACAAAATAAATTAACAAAATGTTAATATCTAGTTGTTTGGATAAAATGTTTGATTTTCAAAAAGATATTTCTCTAGAAACATAAGACGTACATGTGTCTGTTAGCACTCAAAATAAAGGAAATTTAACTTACTATAAAGCAGTTTATGACACCTATCTTTGTAGGGTTAGTAGCTTTTATGATATTCTCAGATGAATATAAATTTGCCACATGAAACTTTGTCCGAACAACTATAAATTTAGCGAATATTATGAAAACTACTACTCCAACGAAGATGCACTTCATAAACTACTTCATAGTCCATTAAACCAGCTTTAATTTCTGTGCTAATAGAAATCTGTATGTCACATAGTTCCTGAGATAGATGTTTAAAAATAAATTCACCAACTACTGATTTTTTCACTACATTCGGTACAACATTTTTATGAAATGTTTTTTAAAATTATATATCTCGAGAACAATTGAACGTAAATAGGGCTCATATTTTAGCAAATTTACTCTTTAAATTACATTACATTTAGGTTTTCTAGTGTTGTTGGTAGTTTTAAAGATATAGCTCCGAATGAAAAATTAATTTTTTTAAACTTTTTAAAACAGCCACAATTTTTTATTCCCCCTACCTATACTTGGCAGACTCATCAATTTTGACTTGTAATTATACATAATTTTCAATTATGTAATAAAAAATTGGTGTGAAATAACTGCCTTTTTTCCTCCTCTTGGACTCTTGTACTAAATGGTTGTAAAGCCATTTTTTACATATATTTACAACCGCAATGAAATTAATTTATAGTAACATTTAACTTAATTTTAATGGTGAAAGGAAAAATTGGAGCTAATATGCTTGAACAATTGAAAGTAAGTGTATATAGTATGCTAAGAAGAGAAAAGATTTGCGCATCACACACAATTTTGAGTTCAGTGAAATTAATCCTCGCTCTTTTGAAAGCTACACTTGTTATTACTAATTGTAAATTGAAATAACAAATTTATTTAAAAACAAATTTGATCCTTTTTTTCTCAACTTTATTCTTTTCAATACCTTCCAATGTTTCGACCCTCAGGTAATTTTCAAGGATACCTACAAAAAGTTTTTTTTTTTTTTTTTTTTATTATTTTCATAACAATTTTCATTATTTCCTTCACTTACATACTGATTTAATTGGCCCTACCTTAATTTTGTTGTTATTTTCTTTTTTAAAATTCTTAAAAATGACGGCTAATTGCCTTTGTCCCATCTCTAAATAAATTAATCATTAAAATAATATCATAATAACATTATAAAATATTTTGTTTTTTAAAAATAGATTCCTACTTACATAACTTCTTCTATATAATTCTTTCTTAAATTTAAAACTTTTACTAACCTAAAAATGGAATAAATATGCAATAATAAAAATGTGAATAGAGAAGTAAATATGTTAAAAAATAAAAAGGGGGGGTATATGTATATTTAAAAGAAATACACATAAAATAGGAATAAATTAATTATAGATTTTAAATGTAATAAAAAATGTTTGTGTTGTAAGCAGAATAATTAGTAATAAATGATAATTAAATTATATTGAAAATGTAAATTAATGTTTTAAGAAATTATTTTAATGATTAATTTATTTAGAGATGGGACAAAGGCAATTAGCCGGCATTTTTAAGAATTTTAAAAAAAGAAAATGACAAAAAAATAATGGTAGGGCCAAAGAAATCAGTATGTAAGTGAAGGAAATAATGAAATTGTTATAAAAATAATTTTAAAAAACAATAAAAAACTTTTTGTTAGTATTCTTGAAAATGACCTGAGGGTCGAAACGTTGGAAGGTTTTGAAAAGAATAAAGTTGAGAAAAAAGGATCAAATTTGTTTTTAAATAAACTAAACCACTCTCAAACAAGAATATATTAATAAAAATTACAAATTACAAATTTAATCAAAGTCTTTACTTCTTTCTATATATTTCATATAATGCTGTATTGCTTTAATAGTGGCACATCTGATAAAAAGGTTATTTTTATTGTCCTATCCAAGAGGAGAAGAGGGTAACTTTCTGACAAACCTACTAGCTCTGGTAAAGTCTGTAGAGGTACCAACGAGTATTTGAAGAAGCAGCTATTCAATTGGAAGAAACAAAAATATCTTAGAATAATGCCATGCCTCCAGTCGTATTAATAAGAAAGTGGTTCTGTATGGGGTGAGGTCATGGCGAACATGTTCGAAGGTAAATACGTAAGTTCCTAGAGAGTACTCTCATCATGTGCTTCACGTTTCGCGTCAATATGGGTTTGATATATTTTTTATTTCCTTGGATATATGTAAAGGGAGATTTTTTCTAAGAGGTTTTAAAAAGTTGATATACGTATTTAAATTGAAGTAGCAAAGATTTAAAGTATAGTATATTTTGTTACATGTCCAGTTTTCAACTATGTAGTATGTTTTGAAATTTCCATGGTTAATAATAGGCAAACATATAACATTTTAGGTACCTATGCAAACAAAAACATTGTTTCGATTTGCTGCCTTACTAATGTGCACTATCTTCATTCAACAGAAAGAGCGAGGAGGATGAGAGCGATGAAGGAGTCCACAGCTTGGAGGAAGCACGGCGGGTCATCAGGGACCTGAAGGAACGGCATAGGTTGCAGTCTTACCAACTACTGGCCTGGAGGAGAAGGTACAAAGCACAGGTAAACTATGAAGAATTTATAGTATTTTTCGTTTTACTTCCACCTGTTAAAATTTTAATCTTAATCATATTTTTAAAAAAAATATGATTAGTAACGGTATGTTATCTTCCCACCCACGCATCAATACTGTTAATGACCAATATTTGTAATTACCTTCTCCAATAAATATCCTAAAACTTAGAACTTGGTATTCTGGAAACTCAAAAAAGTGCTCTTTTTCTTTTTAAAAAAGAGGTATTCACTATATTGTCTCAAGGGACATGGTCGGAAATAACTAATGTGAAAGGGCAGGTATCGCTATATACTGTCTAAGTAAACTCTTCAAGTCCTAGTGTCACCCAGAGTCTCCCCTCTCCCATTATACTAATTTCAATTTAAAAAGTAAATTAAATTTGGAGTCTTTGGTGAACTTAGGTTATTACGGAGTTGATATGCATTTTGTAGGACCAAAACCTTGATTTGAAATTTCTATAAGCCACCAGCGGAAAGAAATCATTATTGGACCTAAGAGAAAAACAAGTATGGATAGGAGTGCGTTTCCTCGGCGCAGTTATTAAGGGGACGTTAAAATATAGTTATTCCACGTTAACTCAACACACGTAAACATTTTGAACATTAACACCTTAGATTTTCTTAAATTTTCGCGCAGATGATGTATAGGTACAGACATGAAAAAATGTGAAATTTTATTAATACATGTCTATTCGGTTTTTGAATTTTAGAGCTGTTAAGTCCTCATATATGGGCTGAAAACGACGAGTGTGAGGTGCTGAAGGTTTTCACGCCGTTTTTTCAGGCGCTTTTTTAACATTGCTCGATTTAACTATCCTAAAGTCTCTTCTTCCAGTTTTAAACAAATATTTCAAAAGTGATATAGGACCGTCGCTTCCTGGGTGTCTTGGTGGGGCGGGTCCGGTCGGTTAGGATTGCATTTTTTGTGTGTGTAACTGACTACGATTAGATGGAAAAGCTTCCCTGATTTAGCTATAGCTATGAGATAGGTGTCATTTTACAGTAAATTTTTTCAAAGCATGGCTTAAGTTTATTTTCGTGAAAAATATAATATTATTATTGCTATAATGATTAATAGAAATGGAGAGTTGAATTTATGATAGAGTAGCTTTAGTTTTTAATTGAAACCGTTTCTGTCCCATATTTATATTTTGCCCTGTGATTTAAATCATCACTTTAACTCAGCTATTTAAGGTATAAATTTAAAGATTTTCAAATATAAACTTCCAAAGAAAATTAAAATACAAATTTTAAATTAGGTTTCATTGGAGTTCTATCAGTGGGTAGATTCTCCACAGGTTTGTATCATGTCACTATGTCACCTACAGCAAATTTACTTGTTGTATGTATTTGTAGACAGTTGTAAATTACAATAAATAAATTATTTAAAAAAACAAATTAAATTAAGTTTCGAGAAATATTAACATATCTTAACCTGTACAGTGTTGCATATCATATTAAAGGGTGTGGAATTTACAGTTGAATGACACTCATCTGCTATGATAGCAGATGATGTATGTAAATTCTATGATAGCAGCACATGTATCTGCTAAATGAGATAAGCTTCGGCAAGAATTACAAAAATTTTCGTTTTCAGTTTTTTAGTTCGTTTATGATGACTGAACAGTTCTAAAATTCGAAAATGATTGGTCATATCTAAATAAAATTTCATATTTTTTTCAAATCTATTGCTATTCAACATCTGTGCAAAATATGAGATGATAAGGTCCAAAAGTCTTTTGAGTTGACCTGGAATGAACCTTTCAGCAGTTAGTAACTGAAATCTGTCAGAAATTGTTTAAAATTTGATGTGCTTTTATTTTTAATGAATAACCTATGAGAATCGACTATTCGGCCCTTATTAAAAAAACTTTTATTCTACTTGCGCAATTAGTTTTTACTTTTTTTACTTTTTTTTTATTTAAAGGCTACATTTTATCAAGGAAATTTTTAAGAAATTAATTAATTAGTTAGTCATTAGGTATTTTGTCTCAATATTTTTTAATTTATTATGATTGATTACGATGTATATTTTTTGCCGTAAGATTAAATGTACATTTATTTTAGTTACTATTTATGACCATATTTATTTTCTAATGCGAATGATCATTTCATGCCACCAAAGAGATTGTAAGTAATATAAATTATTTACAACTAATATAAGTAAATAGATTAGTACGGTCATGCCACCTTCTAACCGAGTTGTAATGTTCTTTCATATAGAATGACAATGTTTATCTGCTTGCGTAAAATTACGTTTATTCCTCGAACTGTCAATATGCCGACGGCTTATCAATATAATTTTATCATATGGTCAATTACTATTAATACAAGACGTATCTTGACATTCCTGTGCGTGTTTTTACGGTAAGTTAAAAATGTTATGTTCCTTGAATCAACGTATAAATCAATAAATTATAATTCGAAAATACACTAAACGCAATCAAAACTCTCTCAGTTCATTTTAGTTGCTCATGAAAATTAACTTGGAACCAGTATTATACAATTTTTTTTGTTTTGCTGGTGTTGCCTAGCTTTAAATTCAAAGGAAATCTGTATGTAAGTTGTTCAGGTTGTATAATACACACATAATATACAGATCACGAAATACCGACCTGTTTTCCCATCCATCATTTACTTGCTAATCAGTTATCACATTTTGCTCTCTTAGGTTGCTGAATATGGGTTTAGTCCATTAGAGTCCATAACATTTAATTATTTAGAGTGTATATAAATTTTTAATGTAAATAAACCAAGTCTTATTCTCTATACTCTTTTATTAAAATAAAAATTAAAAATTCTGCATTATGACTCATTACACAAATTTACAAACTTTAAAGTCTTTTAGAACGTATTAAAAAATAAAATAAAAAAGGAAATAATAATTCTTCTGGTATTATTAAACTGACATTTATTTATTTAATTAGATTATATTGTCATTTATTTTGAACATACTCTGAACATTGTTTTCATAACATGAAATCTAATTGGACAAAAAAAAAAATTTAAAACAGGAAAATTAAAATAGTAAAAAAAAATTCAATTGTAGATTTTTTTATTCCTTGAAAACAAGCATCTAAGCAGCTTTAGGACGGAATGGTCATTAACATTATTTTTCTACAAAGATACGAAACCATAACAATATTATTCATAAAGGCGATCCAATTTTGGGATGAAAACACTATCAATAGTAATACACTTTTGTAATATTAATTACCATAAAGCAGGTATAAGTAGAATTATATTTCAAATCTAATGAGCAACATATTTATGGACCATACACCAATACTTAAACCTAGATGATCAATTCAAATGCGTAAAGGGGCATTACTCCTTGCCAATATACTAGATCTTATAATTATTATAGTAAAACAATATCCTTCAATTTTTTTGATTCAGTTATTCTAATATTATTTGATGTTTTTTCCAGGAAGAAAATATCCTGCGTATTAATCATGAAAGGAGTGAGCAGCTAAGGAAGTTGTCGACACAGTTGCTACTGTTCGAGGCTCGCCTTTGTAGAAAACAACGCGATATCAGCCTGATGCTGACTCATAGAGAAGCTCTTATCGCCAAGCAGCAGAAGATCATCAAGCAGCTCCAGAACAGGCTTAGCGACGCCGGTATGGAAGTGGCGGAGGAGACCAACCTCGACTCTCTCAACGACAGCGATAGTGCAGTCATCCTGGAAGACGAGGACAGCATCCCGTGCCACAACGGAGTCACTGTCATCAGGAGCGTCTCAGATGCTCTGGAAGCCCCCAATAGCAACAAGTACTCTCTCTTACGGCGAAGCAACTGCTTACTGAGGAGACCGGAGATCTTGGAAACTGTATATAGCGTAGAGGAGGATGTGGACGGGCAAGACGGCGAGGCAGAACGTAACAATGCAACTGAAGAGAGCACACCCCGACAGAGGCCCAAGCTGAAGGACCTCAACGGCAGCTTCGAGAGGTTGGATGGTGACAAGGACCCTCCAAGCCAGGTCACAACCTACAACAGGGTCATGAGCAACCACCGGTCGGTAACCAAGCCCAAGGATGTGAAGTACAAGAGGATCAACAAGGCCAAATCTAAGTCTCTGGAAGAACTGAGGGGGCGGTTGAAAAATTGGGTCGAAAAAGGGAATAAGATTGCTGTTTCCTTAGACCAGACATTCGCTTAAATTTTTCATCAGGTGAGGATCCAATCAGTCTATGGGTTTGCACTATAGGGCATCAATTGTGTCTTTCGTATCTGCTGCATTTGATAAACACACATGAAAATATGAAGAATCTTTTATAACCTCCATGAGTTGCAAATACTTTTAAATGTTGAGAAGTGCTCTATGAATTTAAAAGATTTCCCCATGTGTTGAGTACTTACATGATTAAGTATTCATATATTGGGAATCATTGAAAATTTGATTCTTTTGCTCATCCAATTGGTTATGATTTCCAGATTGACAGCAGATGAGTAGTACTTTCTTCCTTATATTGGTCATTGATAATGATGGCTGCGCTTGATCATTTTTTTGAGTGTATTGAAGCTAGATTTTGAACTGGTTGCCAACTTCAGGATTTCAAGAATGAACTAAACGTTGCCATAATCGGTCATTCCTATAATCATAGAATTGTTTCAATTATAGGGCTGGAATATTGTAACAATCAACAGATTTGGCTCTAGTGATAAGTGGCCTAGATAACACTAGCTTTTCAATCTTGCCTTTCTGTCCTTTACACAGGTTAAGAAACTTTCCATTTGAGAATATTATGAGCAAATATATATATATATATATATATATATATATATATGTACTGCTAACAGCCTGATAATTTGAATAGTTTAAACTATTAGGAAGGATTGATTTACTGATGTATTACATATCTATTACATAAGTAAACAACTGATCAGCTATTTAATATTTTATAAATAAAGATAATGTGTTGTAGATTTAGTAATAAGTGTTTTTAGACTGTATATTGTACCATTAAATGTTAGAGTAAACAAATAATACATCATGTTGTATATCTCCCTATTAGTGTAATATTAGGATACTGTAACTACTTTACCAGTCCCCCCTAAAAGGAAGTCAAAGATTTCTAATTATTTTTGAATAGTTTTTTCTTATTATTTATTATATTAAAATTGTACGTGATGTAGGTACTTTAAAATGTAGAGGTCCTGTTGTTAATTAAAGATAGTAAAAGCATGAAATTTTTAGGCCTATGAGGACATTATACCATTGTTTGATATTTCAATGTTCTATATTTATTTGTTATTTTTTAATTATTTCAATATTTATTTTATTCAGTTTCATTTTCATAATTTTTTTTAACTCTTAAAATATTCTATGTTTTAAATATTGCCGA
This sequence comes from Halyomorpha halys, assembly GCF_000696795.3. Taxonomy (NCBI): domain Eukaryota; kingdom Metazoa; phylum Arthropoda; class Insecta; order Hemiptera; family Pentatomidae; genus Halyomorpha; species Halyomorpha halys. The sequence continues at coordinate 476,820 of NW_027114541.1, read as the reverse complement.
ATGTCAGAAGAATTTACATATATTCATGAACCAACTGCTTAAAATATTTAGAATAATAATATTATTTTGGTAAAACATGAGAAAGTCTTTCTGGATTTTGATAGTTATAAAAATATATATTTTTTTTTTTCCTGAAGCTCAAAAGGTCTCCAGATTAATAAATTAAAGTTTTTGAAGTATAAAAATAAAAAAGAAAATAGCTTTTTGCAACTGACTGGTTAAAAGTGGAAATTGAAAATAAAACTTCACAGAATAAATAAATAGAGCCAAACTAAAAGAAATAAAAGAAACAAAGATTTGTTTATACTCCGGTTTCTTTTATGGATGTTTTTATTTCTATTCGTCTGTCATAACCAGACCGATGTATAATTTTGATTTATTTTATATTTCACCTACACTTCTAAATTTTCAAAAAATCTATATGCATCCATTTATATTCACCCATTTCATTTTCATATCTGTATTCTATCTTGTCCTGAAAGTCTACAGCATTAGTCTTTATCATCATTTATTAAAAAGCTTTATCATATTTTTTGTTGTTTTAATCCCCACTTTGACTATTTTCCCATAGATTATTTACTATTTATTGTCTACTATTCAATACAGCTTTTAAATATTCTTCTTTATTTTGATCTAATACTATTTTTATTTTTCAGAATATCTAAAAAAATATATATGATTAAACTCAAAATTGACCTTAATTTAGTTTAAAACTTCAATAAAATATTTTTTTTACAATTTTCATAATTTTTTATTTCATAAAAAGGGGACCTTTTAGACCTATAAAAGTATATATTTTTATTTTAGCTAAGCAATTTATTTATAACTCATGTTTTAACAATCAGAGTTCAAAATTAAATCAATTAAGTTAAAAACTATTGCAAGAAATCACAGTTTAAAAAAGTAATTACTTTAAGGGTTACTCTTGATAAATGTATTTAATAAATAAACTGTTGGGTTTATAGTATTAAAAAATGAACATTTGAAAATATCAGTTGTGTATTTAAAAAAATTAACCTCTGTTATTCCAACTAGCTCATTTCCAGTTTTGTCTTAGTTCATTTTTTATAATTCAATCCTTTGTTGTAACCATAAGTCAGTTTAATGTTATATTTTGTTGGATGTAGCTTTTTAAAATTTATGAGTAATCAAGATTTTTGTCTCAGTTTATAATATAAATTAGATTTAAAGCTTTTCTCTAACTTATATGAAATTAAATGTTTTATATTTACTAGAATTATATTATTAAATATGTCATCAATCTACTATAAGTCTGTGTATATTATTCTTAATACTTAATGTAAATAAAGCACCTCATAATATATTTGCCAGAATCAAATTACAAATTGTTGTATTGCTTATTTCCAAACCTCTTGTTCTGATCAATCATGCCTGTTCTTCAACAACCAAATTAAGAGAAAGCTTTCTGATCAATTAATAGTTTTCTTTACATCTTAGTTCATTTACTTATTTGAGATCTCTAAGAATATATATTTTTTTAAAGCTTTAGTATTTGGCTTCTTAGTATAACTGAACAAATTTTCTTGTAAGCCTAGCGCCATACAGAACTAATAAATTGGATAAAATTTGTATCACTTCATTCAAAAACTTTAGTTTTACACTATTTCATAAGAATAAAAATTAAATTTCATGATTGAGAAAATAAACATGATTTTCAAATAACCTTATATTTTAACGATTTTTTTTTTTAACAATTCAAAAACGAATAAAAACTCAATTTATTGTTTGTTAATAATTTGTTGTTATTTTAATAAAGGTTTTCGTACAATGATTTAGGCTACATTTGCTAGAGTTATTAGTTTTAGTAACTGTTGAAAAATGCCTCTACCCTCTCCCCCTTTTTTTTATTCACTAAGAAAATTACATCAAATATGCTCCGACAGATGACAACATCTGTGCCAAAATAATATGTAAAAATGACAGACATAAGTGAAATTTATTAATTATAATTTCGACTATTAGGACATTGTGGAGGTCACTACAATTTATACGATAAATTAGTACAAAAAGAATTGATCTCTAATGATAAAACTAATAATTCAATTAACAATTACTATAAAGAATAATAATTATGAAAAAATAAAAATAAAATTTAGAAACAACATTCAACTAAATAACATTTAGAAAGGTTTTTGTAGTATCTACATTAGTAGATAGCAGTGTTATGTGACATTGTTGGAAAAATAAAGCTTTTTGCTTTGAAGAATATTTCTAATATTCCTTTCTGCATAATAGCCTATTTATTTGTTCTAAACTTTAAATTGTGGTAGTTTTCAGTAGTTAAAAATTGAATTTTTTTCAATAAAATTGGAATAAATAAATTCAATTTTTTCTCTGATTTTATTTGATGTTTAGAGCATACACATGTCTTCAATTACATTATGATGCTTTTATCTTATAATTGGTACTGTATTTATTTTTTTCTTTACATTTTAGTAAAATATTGCAAAAAATTCATAATGTGAGCCTTCACTGATAAAAAAATTGGTATAAAAAAAGCAACACTATTTTAGAACAATTTACTCCAGCAGGCCTGAGCAAAATGCTATAAATATTTTTGCATTAATTTTCTCTAAACATATTGTTTTATCTTCTTTATCTCATTAGCAAAACTAGTCTAGTACACAGAATAGTCATAATTTTTATTTTGATAAAGTAGAAATTTTGAATACACCAACAAATAATAAAATCAGAAACCATATAGAATCAATATATTTGACTAAAACTATTAAAAATGGCAGAATTATGTTAATATAATTAACAAAATGAATAGACAATAAATAATCAGTGTGTCTAAAACAAATAGAGGTGGAATTAGACTAAACCTGCTAAAAGAAACAAAAGTTCAACAGTTAAATTACAGAGAGTGACAAATTGATGGAGAACCACTAGTTGGTGAGGGGATCAAGTCCAGCAAGTGGGTCTAGTTGTCCTTTTTGCCAACCCGCATGGCCGTCACGTCCCTTGATGGAGAACTACAAAAAGGTATAATTTTATAGTGAAATAAAACGATTTAAAAAAAAAATACATTTTGTTAAATATTCTGATGTAACACACATTAATTTCAGGAGAAATCAATAATAATTTTTTTTTTTTTTTACATCAAAACAAATCCCTTGAAGGGATGATGAGAGGCAAGGATGATTTAAGATTGGAACAGATAGTGGATAAATGTCTGAAACTTCAAAAATGCTTTGATGAAGGAGTAAAAGTAGTGAGGTAGGTTTATTGAAAATACAAAAAAAAAAATACAAGATTGTTTTCTTTTCCCATCCGAAGGCAAGAAATTTGTCCATAGGGATATTATATGTTTGTTAGCTTCAATAATTGCAGATATCTTCTTCTTCTTTTATTGGCACAACAGATGCACATATAAACATGCAGATGCTGTGGCATCGGCCCTTCAGCCTACCACATTGCCACACACCATCCGGAATGTTAATGTACAATTTATGAGCCACTCTTTCCTCATTCATCCTCATCACATGGCCAAGCCATTTAAACCTTAGTATTCTGGTATATGAGGAGATGCTACAACATTACTTGTAGAGCCCAAACAGTTCACCATTTTTCTTTCTTCGTCAATCACCATTCTCACATACGAGCCCTAAGATCCTCAGAATCACCCTTTCAAACCTGTCTGGCAGGTTAATGCTCTTATTCCTTAGGGTCCATGTTTCTCCATCGTATGTGATGATTGGCCTTATCAATGTTTTGTACAGAGTGAACTTGGTGGTACGACTCACAAGTTTTCTTTTAATTAGCCTTAAAATGGAGAAATAGGCTCTATTTCCAGCTGAAATTCTGCTTTTGACCTCTTATTCTTTATTCTGGTTATCATTGATCATAGAGCCAAGGTACGGAAAGCATCTACCACTTAAAAATTGTAGGGGCCCATTACAAAGTGACTTCTTACCCAATACATAATCTTTGTTTTCCCCATTAATATGCAGGCCCATATTAATTAATCTTTTTTGCTTCAACATCTATCGTTTCGACAGCCAACCTAATACTCTACTGATGATGACGATGTCGTTGGGTCATCTTTGTAAATATTGTTCCTTCCTGATTTAGTCCAGCTCTATTTATGACTGCTTGTAGAGCAATATTAAACAGGAGGGGGCTATTGGGTAACCCTGTCTTAGGCCACTTTCCACTGCAAAAGGCTCTGATAACCCACAGGATTTTACTCGGCAGATTATGCTCACCATTGTGCATTTTATTGATTAAATCAGTTTACTAGGAAGTCCCAGTTCATTCCTTACAATTGCTTTGTAGACAGCCTGAAAATCAATGAACAGTATCCAAGTGACAACTTGGGCACAGCAAACATGCTGCTATTCTTCAATCTTGTCAGAGATTTGCCTCAGGCCAAATATTTGATCAATAGTAGACCTATTAGGCTGGAGCCCACCTTGATAATCATTAATTGCAGATATGACATAAGTCAATTGCAGATATGCAATACAATCACTTAAGGCCTATTTATTAGAGATTTTTCTTTTATTAAAACTTATTTCAATCAATAAAATAATTACATTGGTACCCACCACCTGGCAGATAACCTTTAAATGTAGTTCACATACACAAAAAGGTTGAAGAAATTCTCATACTCAGAATTGAAAACTTGTGGATATTGTGCAAGAATATTTGAAGCTCTAATGGCATCAGAAATTTAGCATAAACTTTATGAGGCTGAATAAATTCATTGGTTAGAAGCAAATAAGCATGGGTAAAAAAAGTTCATATACATTCAGGAGAAACTGACTTTCATTCAATTTGGGCCTAAAGTGACATTACAAAGTCACAAAAACGTTTTTTACACCTCCAGATATTTTCTAGCAGAATTCATATAGAACGAACACATCAAAAGAACAAGATAAGTATTTCACTTTATACCTTCAAGTACCACTGGTAGAAAAAGGTAATATTTAATTTGAATTATGTAACCATAGGTAATGCAACCTATTAATTTAACGTTTTTCTGTTTTAGAGGGATCAGAAAAAAAAAAGGTTTTTGGATCTAAGTTTATTTTTCCTCGGCAAAAATATAGGCACAAACAGAAAAATATTTCTCTTTGTAAAAATTGGTAGGAAAAAGAAAGTTATTAATTAAATGAGGAGAAGCCGATAGTAACGAATTACATTAGCAATTTTCGGCCTGATAGCATAGCAAATGAAAAAAAAATTCGCAAAACTTTTAGAGTTTGGGGGTCCTCCTGACTGCAGCAGCCCAGTTTCAATCTGGCCTGTGAGCTTGACAGTTTCGTGGCAGTTAAACAAAATGGAAACGACCTATCATAGAATAGGTTGGTTACATGTAGACAGATCTCCTCCCCCTCTTCCCCGTTTGTCAGAAATTACCAGAAAGGGGGTCAAAAAAATAAATAAAATTAAAAGTCTATTGGTTCCGGCTGGTCCTCTTGTGAATAGTTTTCATTGAGTATATATTCAGAATCCTTAAAATGTTTCCAGACTGATGTTTCTTAAAATGAGGATTTTCATAACGGAATTTAATGAATATACTGAAATGAAGTCCGTCGAAAACTCCGAGTCGGAATTTTTCACCACTTTCCCTTACAAAATATTTCATTTGCAGGTAGGATAAAAGGACCAGTCAATAATTGGTCCACTTACCTTGAGATAAAGTAAAAATGAAAACTAATAAACCAACGAAATTATTTTAAAATAGGGCGGGGGTTACAAAAGACGGTGAGGTTATTTTAACAACAGGTTTAATAATTATTTCACAAAACACGTAACTCTTCGTGATTATAATTAATCTCCTCATAGATGTTAATATATAATTTCAGACCGTTTAAAGTAGTTTGCAAATACGAAATGATAGGATGTATAGCTTAACCTGCTAAACTTCATATCAGGTGCCCTCTTATCCGTTAGCCCGCCAAGTTATCAGCTGTTGGGATAACCGGTTGTACAGTGAACAACCACAATCTTCTTGTTTTGTTTACAAACATATTTATCTAAGTTTTATGGTTTAAAGATTAATAGTGTGCTATAATGCTTTGAGATGCACAACATAAGGACCTTTTATTAGTTATTACATCCTATAATGATTGTTCCTTTTTTATTTTTAATTAATTATCTTTTAAAAGTTATCCAAAGCAGGATACGTAAAAGTACTACCACTTTACAAAATAATGTACGTAAACCTGATGCAATTCAACTACTCAATAGTTTAGAATTTGAAGGTACTGCCATAAATGATGCTGTGGGTATCAGATTTTTGCCTCCGGCTTTCAGTCAAAGATACACTGCTGTCTATAACATTTTGGTACAGTTACAATCAATCTATGACATTAAAAAGGTAGTATTGTGATATTTTTTTTCTATTGTCAATACAAATGAGGTTAGCTTTTATGTTCTTTGTATTACAATCCTCTTTTTAGATTGTTGACTTAGGATGCTCCGAAATATCATTCTTCACTCATATTAAAGGGCTTGAAAGTATAGAGGAATACATTGGAGTTGACATTGATGAAGCTACACTTTTAAGGCATTCATGTAGAGCTAAACCACTGAATTATGATTACTTATCAAGGAGATGTTCTCCTCTGAAAGTAAGTATTTTTCATGGGAGTGCTACAGAGCCTGATGTAAGGTTGAAATATACAAATGCTGTTGTAGCTATTGAACTGTAAGTTTATGGTTTTAATCACATATTAAATGCCTAATGATTGTAGCAGATTTAATGGTAAGAAAACCACCTCATTTTTCAGCATTGAACACATGTATCCTCCTGAATTAGATGATCTGCCTTACAACATCTTTGGTGTTATTCAACCAGATGTAGCAATATTTACTACTCCTAATGCTGACTTCAATGTACTCTTTACAACTCTTAAACCAAATACGTTTAGACATTATGACCATAAATTTGAATGGACTCGGCAACAATTTGAAGATTGGTAAACATATTTGTTTAAGAATTAAGTATCTTAATTTCGTATGTGACCATGTTCAATCTTTTTTACTAATTGAAAATTCCTGAGTTTTGTTTTAAAACCATAACTCCTTGTTTCGTTATGGCAATGTTCTCTAAGAGTTTTAACTCGAAGAAGTAAGTTAAAACTCTTACTAAAGTTTCAAAATAATTTATATACCCTTACCTGTAATTGAAACAACTGATAAATATGTTTATAATTCAACCATAATTTTTTTTTAAAACAATTTCATATGAACTTAGCGGATTTATAATGATTTATATATAAACAGTTTGGAGGTGACTAATATCATGACCATACCATACTTTGTTATACCATTCTCATAACACTGTTCACTAACCGCCATTTTCATCCTCTGGTTTTATCAGAAAGTCATTTTAGTTTGCCCAGAAAGAAACTGCATTTTCCACTCTTATAAAAGTCACTGATTTTTTGTATTGAGAAAATTTAGTATGACTAACTACAATTTTTGAACCATGCTTGTTCATCATAGATGGATATCTTATTCTTTAAGGACTTGTCCCAGAATATATAAAGAATATTATTTAAGTCAACCTTTACTCCTCACTGTTAAGAATGTTCTTAAGTTAATCTTATATGTTTTTATCTTAGTTTACTTTTGATTTTTTTATTCCTACTGTTGTGAGAGTGTTTATAAAGATCTCCTAGATTTGAAGTTCCTAATAATATAATTTTATATTAAATTTGGTGAATGATCTATCATTTCTTTTTGTTGCTATGCTTTCAAATTTTCATTCATAGTCCTGTTATGGACTTTTATTGGTTTCAGCCAATGTTTATTATTATTTTTAATTGCTTCTTCAGATATTGTTTGAGTGAAAAAGAAACCTTACCTGAAAATTTTTAATATAAATAAAGGATTGATTGCTTATTGAATATCCAACCACCGTAATATTTAAAAAATTATGTATTGGCATATTATAATTACCTTATCATTGATAATGACTTAGTTTCTTGAGGACAACATCTTACATTCAATTCTTATCTCAATAATGTTAAAATCGTTTATTCTAGTTGAATGATGTAGATTAGTTAATAGTAGAGCCATAATTAATCAGTAGGAACTTTAAAAGCTAAGAGACGAAATAGCAAAGTCATGAATGAGAGAAATTGTTTGTCACAATAACTTAGCATAATTGTGATATATAGTAAGAGGAAGTATTTCAATCATGCAAAATTCTGAATCAGAGTTTTCAGTGATAATTCACGTTTTAAGATCTCCTGAGCCCAAATAACCAAGTCTCTAAAAATGTTTCTGGGTGTGTGTTTGTGTTAGCATGCATTTGTGTGTGAGTGGGTAAACAGACTAGCTCAAAAACAAAAGGTTGTATAAAGTTGAAATAGCATATTTAAGTGGAGGTCCCACAGTGATTGTCATAGTGAAAATTTGTTGCATACTCTCAGATAGTTGATAGAATTGCTTTCTATAAAGTTAACCTTGATAGTATGGCAGCTTGAAGGAATGAGGATTTATGAGAGCAAATGATAAGTTTCACAATCATAGTTACTGTGAGAGTTATCAATTTTACTATCACTGTCACTAAAAACACCACTGCAGAACCCCCACATTAGGGTAGGTTAATGCAAGGGATGTTGCAGCAACTTTTTCGATAAAATCGACTTACCAGAAGTACTAACTACTTCATAAAATAGATTTTACATATGTTTTAAGATGTTATGGTTTCTAAAAAAATGGCTTACAATTTTGATAAAATTGATCACATAAATTTGTTATGAAATGGTCTCTAATATTAGCCAGGTCTTGTCCTAATTGAAATGGTTTGACTAGGCTTAAATGCCTAATTTTCATAATGGTTTACTCTTAAACACTTTTAAGTGAAAGAGTTAAAAAAAAAACCTATAGCTGTTACCCCTGATAAAGGTTATTGGAAATTTAATTTGACGTATATTTAATTTTCAGAAAGTAGCCTACTAAGATTTTGACTTTTAAAAAGTTTTTACTGAAATTGGCCAACTTGAGGGGTTGTAAATTGAAAACAAAGTTGTGTGTTGTAAATTTCAAATTATGTATTTTGATTTTTCATAGTTTTAGTATATTTAAAGTTTTGTGTCTTTTGAGTATGGCAAGTAAATATAGCTCATTATAAATTGAACATTATTCAATGAGAATCCTTGTTTTTGCTGTCATAGAGAATTAAATTTAATATAAAATATTGAATGAAAGATGGTAAAGTAGGTTCTAACTGCTAAACAGGCAAAATAATACATACTGAAAATGTTTTGAATAAACTATTTATGAATAATGTACTTCTCTTTTAAAAAACAGATCTGGATATTTTATTTTGTTATGTGTTTATCATCAGTTTTTAACTACATCTTTTCTTTATTTTTAAAAGGGGTCACAACTTAGCCTTGAGATATCCAAATTATGAAGTTTGGTTTAATGGGATTGGTAGGGGGCCAGTTGGAACTGAAGAATTTGGCTGTTGTTCTCAAATAGCGGTCTTTGTTAGAAAAGAAGTGAAAACTGAAAGCAGTGACTTCAATGTAATTTTCTATTATTTTTATTATATGTATTTTTATCTTTTATGCAGTTGATTAGTTCTCAGCTGTTGGTTTGATTTACAAAATCATGAAGTAATTTTCTTAAATTATTACATTATTTAAATAAATAAAATATGCTAATAAGGAGCTATTTTTTTTTAGGTATACTATAAGACTGTTCACGAAGTAGAATATCCTTTTCAAACAAGAGAAGAAAAGTTGAACGACATTTTGGAATATGATGTCTATCAATTTATTGATCATAATTCTCAGAATGATGAGTATTTAGTGGGAAACAAAATTGAGATACCTCTAGTAGACATTCTTAAATACATTAGTATTCCATGTCCTGAAGAAAAGTTGAAGTAAGTCTATTATATGTTTATCAATTATCAAGTAAATATAACAAATTACAATTTTACTTAAATTGCGTTATACTTAACTTCATGTTCATTGAATGAGTATATTTGTACAGCACTACTCATCAAATTGTACTTTTGATTCTACAATTAAAGCTATTTAAAGGATTAAATTGTAACTAATGATTTTTACTTGTATTGATACTCTTCTTTCATTTACACTTTTTATAATTACTTGTTTATTATAAATTTCATTAATAGCCACCAATAAACTTATTATTAATTATAAAAGTAACTTTTAAATCAAAATTTGAAAATACTCAGTAATGTTATATAAATTATTTATCAGTCTAATTATCAAACCATATGTTTTGCTCTTGGGAAAGAACCACATCTGTTTAGCTGAAACTTCTCAATTTTTTCTAGTCATTACTTCCTTCATTAACTTTTTACAGGAAAAAGTTATTTTTTATTATAATTTATCACCTATAAAAATCCCATATCTTATAAAAACTATTACTACACACACTACACATTATTATTTAAGTGTGATTATATACACATGATGATTATATACACATGGGAAATGTTTATATATATTGTAATATACTCTTTTATGAGAAAATAGTTATTTTTTTATATATATCTGATTTTTAATATGTTTTATGTTATGTATCATTTCAGTATTGTTTATTTGTAGTATTAAACCTAAAAGCAAGCTAACCAATTTTCATCAGTAAAATATGCAGTTACAAAAGATATCATTCAAAATCAAGATGACGGCGTGTATTCTTCCAAAAGTCTGTTGAATCGCGGGCATGTTGAGGAGATTCAAATATTTTAAAAACTTTATTTAACTTCCCGTCATAATTGTAGTTACAGTAAATTTAAGAAAAAGTAGAAGTTAAGAATAAGTATTAAAGAAAATTATTCATTAAGGAAATCATAAGAAAAAACTCAAAAATGTGCTACAATTGATGTTTACATGGAACATCGGGACAGGATGTTTGGTTTGGGGACTCACTGGTGTTTTAGGCGCTGAGGGGATGACAGCTCCTGGAGGCAGGAGGTTCTCATCATCCTTTGTCTACGGTCAGCAGTAGGCATCTTGAAAAGAAGACATCTAGAGTCATCCAAAAAGTTAAAGTGACCTTTGTTTTGGATCACCGGGATGAGATGTGTTGAAAATGATTATAGGACCAAATGCTTTGTTTAAGGACAGTGATAGTTTATGAAATAGAAGTCATCTAAAACCATAAGTCATCATAGAAGAGCAAAAATTGGTTAGTGCTGTTCAACATATAATTAAGTATAATTGTAAAAGTGTTATTAAAGATAAGTGTTCTGATTGCTTTGAAACCCGCCCTGGGATTAAGAATCAAAATTGTTATAAAATTTAAATAAAATTCTACAATCTATTTAATATTAAAACTTCTCATTTGAACCCAAGCCATACTTTTGATGAGAATAAAGTTAAAAGTTTTCCTTTTATTTATTATAATTTATCACCTTTAAAAATTCCAAATCTTATGGGTAATGGGAAAT
>NW_027114541.1:416311-465349 GCF_000696795.3 Halyomorpha halys | reverse complement strand
CCCATTTTTCTGGAAGTGCGTTTTTAAGAAAATAATTTAAAGAGAATGTGTTTGACTATTACTTTATTAATTATATATTAGAAAAATGTATATATTCATTAAAATCCAATTAGTCTAATTTAGTTTGAGGATTTAATAATATCACTAGTTTTAGAACATTTTAAATTAACAATACAAGCAAACTTTACAAATTTCCTGATCTTATAGATTATATCTTCAGAATGAAATACATTATTTTATATTTCTTTTTTCTGTATTTTATTTTTTCTTCAGTGGCTGTTTTCATGTAAATATATGCATATGTACAATATTATTTTTATTTTTATTGGAAAAGGAAAAGGAGAGTTTTGGATAAGGGAAATTGTGATGCATGGCCTGTGACAGGTGTAGGAAGTACAGGTAGTCGAAGTCCTTTACCTGGTAAAGGAAACATCGACAACTGTAGGAAGAGTAGAACCACTTCAACTCAGCCTAATACTGGGTTATATGTTTATTTCTGGTAATCCTGGAAAACAGATCACATTGTGTAGTCCATAAATCATTTATGCTTCAAGTTCACCTGAATGTCTGTTTTACATCAGGTAGCAGGGAGAAAACCAAGGAGAAAACTACAAGTTAGTGGGTTTTAAGTTGAATTTCCATGGTTCAATGAAAATTTGGGAAATGTTTATAGGAAGGATGTGATTTCTGGAATTCTTATGGTCAAAAGTCTAACAGCCTTTAGAGTTAATAGAAATTAAGTTAAGGTTTCCACCATGGAGTTGATGGAGTTTAGGAATGAATGGGTTCCACTGAAAATGGATGGTGACAAGATCAAACATCTGGGTTTTAGATGGAAATATATTGGGGAAGCGGGGACAACAGCAGAATCAGGAGGCTGTTAGGAACCTAAATAAGACCATAAACAGATGGAAATGGAATAGGGTGTGAGACAAGGATTTATATATATATATATATATATATATATATATGATATTCATTCTGGGGTATTATTTACATCTCCAATACAAATTTTTGTTAATCTTAATTTTTTTCTTTTATTGAATTTTCTTATTTTTATTGTTATAGGACTTTTCTGGAAAAAGCTGATAAACATGTTGAACTTAAAAATAACGAACTGATATTAGTTCTGCCTTTTTCTTCAGAAGATAACAACTCTCTTTCCGATCATAATGAGGTCATCGAAGAAATTTGTGATGGTGAAGAAAGCTGGATAAATGCTAATAATGATGTGTTAAATGACTTTGTGAATAATGACGAAACCTGGAGCTATGTTTTAGAGGATGTGAATGAAATGAAACCCCAGTCAAAACCCAACTATGATCCAATGGATGATGTCAACGATCTAGTAGATGAGTTAGATAATGTACTGAGAAATCCTGAAAATGATGTCACTGAAAGTGGTCAGAATAACTCTGCCATGAATGTAATGTGTGATCCAAAACAGAGTGGTGTCAATGATTTGTTATTATCTGATGAAGAGGATCTTAGAGCTGATTCTGTAACTCCAGTTGGAGAAAATCAGGTTCAATATTTAAATATTGATAGCATCCTTCAGCATTCCGGTTCAACTGGATCAGGTAACACTTCTAAATCTAGTGATACTCTAGTGGACCACACCTTGTCACCAATGAATAAAATAAAAAACTGTACGAATGATGACTACAGTGAAAAAAATGCTCTTTCACCCTTAAAAAATTCTTTTTCTGATAAAGAAGAATATCCATGTTCGTCTACAATTAATGATGCTGTCGAAATTTCTCTAAATATATCCAATCCTTTTCATGAGAATGATAAACAATTCTCATGTGATGTATTACAAAGTGAAAGTCAAAAAGAAATTAATGAAAATAAAACGAAAAATTTAGAGAACTCATTGTCTTCAGCGATCCCTGTTGGAGAATCTAATCGTGTAACGGACACTGTAGTTGAAGAAGTTAGTAATAGTAAAGAAGTTCATTATGACCAGTCTACATCAATTGTAACTAGGAGCCAGTCTTTAGAAAATATAAATTTGTACAAATGTAAAGAAAAATGTTTTAGGTATAGTTTAAATATAGATAATAAATTACTTGACTGTGATACTGCAGTTGTAGATATGGATCTAGAGACATGTAAGGGATCAAGTATTCCTAGTCTTACAGAAACTTATGGTAGTCATAGTAAAGCTGTAGACAGTGGCTATCCTAATTCAACACAAGATATGGACCTCGATTTAACTCCTGAGCAGGTAGATGAAATCATTACTGAAACAGAATCTAGTCTTGAAGATGAAGATTCTTCTGCTGATGAAAGGGTTGAGCCTGTTCACGGTAACCCTCCTATTGTCTTTGCCGACAATGTAGAAAATGGAGATGTAGCCAATAATAATAGGGATGGCGAAGGCAACAACATGGAAGGAGGTCAGGTATTACCGGAGGAGTTGATTTTTGAGGGTTTAGTAATAGGTGGTGAAGAAGTAGAAGCCGCAGATGAGCATGAATCTGATGATGATGGACTTTTCCTCTCAGCTTTAGATGTATCCAATGACACCATAGTACCTGAAGAGATGTCATCAAATGAAGATACTGTTTACCTTTTTGACTTACCATCTCCATCTTCGTTTGGCAGCCTTCAAGTTGAAGAACCTACTAGTTTCCACAATCAGAATCAGTTCCCTTCGTGGCTCTTGAACATGGAAGTATGGGAGGATGACAGTGGCAGTGGTGATGCAGGCCCTGACAGGGATGAAGATAGCAGCGATCTAGTTGTAGACAGGGAAGGACAAGTCGATTTTTACCCTGGTGATGCTAGGGCCGGTGGAGAGCCAACTCTGCCAGACGATTAAGAAATATGTCAATAATAAGACACTGAGAGTTTGTGTTGTTTTATTATTCAACATATCATTTGTGAAAAAATATATTATAAATATCTTTTTAGCTAAGCAATGCTTTCATTTTTGTAAGTGCTTTAAAAGTTAGTATCTTCCATGTGCCAATGCTGGATGATTGGAAATAATGTAATTAAGACTGATGTTACCATATTAGTCATCTAAAATTTTTATTTTTGTTATTACTGAAAATAAATTTTTGATAAAACACAATTTTTAATTTCCTTTCCTTGTAATTTGTTAAAGATAAAGCTTGAATGAAGTTAGAATGGGCTCTTGCTGATATTGACTTCTGTAACCTGTGGTTCCGTAAAAAAAAAGTTCAAAATTTTGTTAGAAGTATGTAAATATGTTCAATAAAACTATGAATTATAAACTTGAAGCCTTCTTCAAGGCTTTATACATATTCTGTAATATTAGACTTTTTTAAAAATGCTGAAAATGATGCTGTCAGAGGCCTTGAAAAAGACCCTTACAACTTCCAAACAAATAAACATATAGAATAGTGTATCCAATGATACATCCAATAATATACTTCAAAATATTGAAGTTGAAAATCAGAATCAGAATTCCAAAAAACTTAACCATTTCCATATTTCTTCTTTAAAACTTTTGATATCTCTTTCTAGAACCCATTTTACTGGAACCCTTTTGATTAAGAGAGAATGAACCAAAATAATACTTCTGGCAAAAAAAAAAAAATATATAAGTACAAAAACAAGGAATTTACTGTTGTTTAATTTAACTAGGGTCAATGTTCTTAAAAAATTGTTATTTTCACAAAAAAAAGGTTATTTGTTTTTAATAAAAATTAATATGGTGTGGTCAAAGAAAAGAAAACCTCAAAATTGTCATAAAACTATTTAATATGAATCAACATTTTGCCCTACCTTGCCGGGCTTACAGATTACAGGCAAGTATGAAAATGTTATTTTACATTGTTAAATATTACTATTAAAAAATGTCTTGGAACCACTATATAGGCAAGTGAAAACAAAAAGAAATGTTCATCTTCGTTAATTTCTTCATGTAAGGTAAGTTTTGGGGGGCATGTATTCTCAGCAAATATTTTAAAAGTATAACTCTTAATCTATTTACATTTATATTTATAAATAGTTTTAACTTCAATTTTTTAAGATAAAATAAATTTATAAAATGGTAATAAAATCAGATGTAAATTGTGATGTTATTGTTATTTATCCTTTATTACAATGTAAGACACACTCACAGAAAAAAAGGAATTATTTTGATCTAAGTCAAATAATAATATACTTTAAATGGCAATATTTAAATTCAATTTTTTATTCGCAGTTTAATCATATTTTTACTAACAAAATTGCTAATCTTTATTACTTTTTATATTTTAAATGAAGAATATTAAAGAATTCATTATAATTGAGTACATACTGAGAAAACCTGTAACTTAAAGATATGTTAAAAGCCTAACTCTCTGGATCTACGTAAATGGTTAATTTTTCATCACAAAACTAATTTACTATTTAATACGCCAGTCAGAATTAAATTATTTTATAATATGAAGTGTCAATTATAACACATTTTTATAACACAACAAAAAACAAATTTTTATAGCATAGCAATACTTATTCATAGAAAATGGAATTATTTTATCATAAATATACAATAAATTTTAAATAACAATATCTTATTGTTATTTTACTATTAAACACTTTAACTCTACTGTTTATTAAGTTAATAAGAATATAAAGGATCCCAAAATTGTCCATTATTAGTAATTAATAACTAATTAAAAACACAAAAATAAATATAATTGAAAAATTATACATTATTTTAATTCCTAATTTAGTAAGACAAAAAAAAAAGGCGACAAAAAATGACAATTCAGAATTAAAAGAAGTTAAAATTATAGTTCAACAGTTGAAAGATCACAAGAAAAATATAAATAATAGTTTTATTTGACCGCCGCTAGAGGCAGCACCATCCAGTAATTTTTCTAGTTTAAATATAGCTGAAAATATTTATTTTTACAAAATAAAAACGGTTTAACTAACTGCTAATAGATAGCAGCACAAATCAGGGTAGACATAATATAGTAGTTTTGATAACCACCACAAGAGGCCAGCACCATCCAAACGAACATTCCCAAGGTCCAACAGGAAAATTTTAGTTTGTATTAGGATAGTAGGAAGTTGCAGGAGCGCAACAATTCCGTCTGGCTGTTGCGATATGGACCTACCAGTTTAACTCCTGTAAACTCCTACTCTCCTAATACAAAACAAAATTTTCCTACTTAACATAAGAAATGTCTGTTTGGATGGTGCTGGCCTTTTGTGGCGGTTACTGATACTACTATTTCATGGCTTTCTTAATTTGTGCTGCTATCTATTAACAGTTAGTTAAACCATTATTATTGTATAAAAATAAATATTTTTGGCTATATCTAGACTGTGGAAATGGCTGTTTGGGAGGTACCGGACTCTAGCAGCGATCAAATAAAACTATTATTTCTATTTTTCTTGCGATATTTCAACAGTTAGTTGAACTATAATTTTAACTTCTTTTAATTCTAAATTGTCATTTTTATCGCTTTTTTTGTATTATTAAATTAGGAGACAAAATAATGTATAATTCTTCAATTTTATTTATTCTTGAGTGTTTTTAATTAGTTATTATTTACTATTCACGAACAATTGTGAATTTCTTCATGTTCTTATTATCTTAATAAACTGTGGAGATAACATGTGAACTAGTAAATGACCTATAAGATATAAGTTAATTAAAATATATTGTTATTTATTTATAATAAAATAATAACGTTTTTCTATGCATGTGTGTTGCAATGTTACAAAACGACAGATGAATTATACCAACAGTGAATGATATTGTTTAAGGAATGATGTGTAAGATAGTTTAATTATGTAACTATATAAACAAGATTTTGAAAAGTCAATGGATATATTTGATTACAAGGTAAAATTAAATATAGATTTTAATTATATACATAAATTGATGATAAATGTTACAATTGTAGGAATTTAGTACTACAAGATAGGGAAACGGCCCGAAATGTTGTTAATATAAGGGGTCAATAATATTCTGCAAGAAATTTTCTTTTCATCTCAACAGCACAATAAATAATAATTTTATTTTGTTATGAAAAATTAACCATTAACATAACAGAAATTAGGATTAGTGAAAATATGATTAAACTGTCAATAAAAGAATTGGGAAAGAAATATGATAGCAAAATATAGCCATTTAAAGTATTATTATTATTATTTGACTTGTATTATAACAAACTTTTTTTTTTTTTTTTATTTTCACCCTCCCGTAACGTTTTCTTTATAAATAACACTTAGTCATTGCTGTAACGGCTTTTTTTAATTCTAAGTTTGACCACTTTGCACTGCGACCATTAGGCGCTTAACTTTTCAGCAAGCAGGTTGGTTTTCATACTTCTTTTTTGTTTTCTTTCCCCTTTCTTTATTTTACTCTTTCCCTTTATTTTACTTTTATCTTATTTTATTCTTTCCCCTTATTTACTCCTCTTTTATCCTTTTTCCTGCCCGCGTTATAAGTTTTGTACACCTTACTTATAATTTGCCTTTTTATCATCTATTATTGTTAAATATATTTTCTTCCTCTCAATTTTCATTTTCTTTCCATATTTAAATTTTAAATTAATAATAACTAATATGTTCATACTTCTTTACATTATATAACTTTAATTTTATTTCATTTGCTTAATTAAGTTATTGTACCCACTTTTTCAATTACCTATGTCTATATTTTATTTCCCGCTTCTCTCATCACTTTATTTTATTAATTCTATCTTGTAAAACTATTCATTGTATGTGTAAAATTATTTTGTTTATACTTTCTTTTTTATTTTTCTATACTTACTGTGGTTGTTATCTTGTTTTGTTTTTAGCCCTGAAGAAGGCTAGAAACTCTAGCCGAAACGTCGGCACATTAAAATAAGTTAGTCATACTTATTTGTGTTTCATTGACCGCACCCCCAACCATCTTCTCCTCATTGCTTACCAATAGTTTTCTTTTACTATTTTAATACCTTTATTGACCGCTACCCAGACTATCTTCCTACAAAATAAATTTATGTAAATTAAGAGCGTTATGATTTTAAAATAGTTTCTGAAAATATATGCCCCCAAAACTTGTCATATATGAAGAAATTGACAAAGATGAGCATTTCGTTTTGATTTCACTTACCTACAAATCAATGGTTCTCAGACATTCTTTGATTGAAATATTTAATTTTTAATATTGCTAAGAGCAGTGGTTCCCAAAATTATTTACTATCGATAAATAATTATACATTCCTTTATGCTCTTATAAACTTGTTAAACAATGGAGATATAATGCAAAATAGTAAAATAAAAAAAATTGGTACCATGAAACTAAGACATTGTTATTTAAAATGTATTATCATTTGACTTTAATTATAATAAAATAACTTAATCTTTCTAAGAGTGTGTTGGATTGTTATAAAAAATGTATTATAAACATTCATAAAAAAAAAAAAAATACACGCTTATATTTTAATATCGATTAACCTTGTAGTTGCGTTTATATTACATCATTAACATTTAAAAATATGAAAACAGCTGTTTACAAAACGTTCAATATAATTTTCTCCTATTTGTCTTACTTGCTAATATATTATAATATTAATGTCATTATTGAGTAAAAACTTTCTAATAGTCATACATTGTAGGAGAATAATTGTAATTATTCTCCTACAATGTATAACTATTAGAAAGTTTTTACTCAATAATGACATTAATATTATAATATATTAGCAAGTAAGACAAATAGGAGAAAATTATATGTCAAATATAGGTTTTTGTTATCAACAGCCTGAAGATGGGGGAAATCTCCCGAAACGTTGCTGTATGATATGAAATAAACTATTATAGTTTAATAAGGAAGAAATTGTGTCATTCACTAAATCCAGTTAATGACACATTATCTATTCTATTCTAACAAATTGGAGAAAACAATGTCCCGGTTAAGCTATGTGTTAGTGGAGGAAACTAATCTGACTAGAGGTCCATTTTTGCCAACCTTTACCTGTAATGGAGAGTCTGCTGTTCCATACTAAGCATAGTGGGTGTGCCAAGCTTTGTTATTCAAAACCAGAGAGAAACAAATATTAACTGCCATAGGTGGGACTTAAACTCTAAGTTCTCAACCAGGTACTCTGGGGCCCACTCCTAACATTCCCACGCCTCACTGGGAAAGCTAAGAAACTCAAGTTATATTGGGATTACTTTACATTAACTCAGGTATTAAAACTCGAAACCTAGTGCTCCTGTTACTTCAGGTGTTTACTTATTGTTTATTTTGATGTAAAAATAGAGTAATGAGTGGATCTGATGAGGTAGATAAACAATTTGAACAGTTATGTCAATTGTTAGAAGGTATTAATTAAATTATGCTATGTTTCATCATGCCAGGAAACTTACTAAAGCTAATTTTCCAAAATTATTTCTATTAATTAATTTAAATTACTTGAGTCCTTAAAAGAATTATTGGATAACTTTTGCAATGGCATTTTGCATGTATTCCAATTACCAATTTGATATCTTAATAAAATATTACTATCATTGAATAAATAATATAATAGGGAGTGTTTTTAGGTTACATAAGCACCAACACTACTGAAACAAATTATGTATTTATCGAACAACAATACAAGTACGATGGTATTAGTAATAACAATAATTAAAACTATGATCATGGTCCAGAAAAAAATAGTTTAGATATTTATATTAAACATACACATATAATCATCTAGCTGGATGAGTGAAAAGCTGTAGTGATGTGGCTGGCAGCCATCTATATCTGAGGCGTTCATGTCCAAGATTTAACTGGAGGACCTTTTCCAATTTCCCACTTTAAGTGTTTTTCAATCCATCCCCCTTTGCAAAACTAATCCAATGATAATAGTTTTAAGGACTCAAATAATTTTAATTAAGTAGTATAAGTTACCTTCAGTAATTATTCTGGCATCCCATTGACTATAAAGAATGAAAATTCAGGAAAACATTGTATTTTCTATTTTACATGTATATACAATACAGCATCATTTAATATATAAAGTTTCCAAGCTATATATTTATTTACAAGGACAAAATTCACTCTAAAAATAGTGTAACGAATAAATTTCTAATAGTGCATAATTTACATATAATCTGAAAAAATAAAATAATATTGGTAATAGCCATATGAGAATTATTCTATCCAACTTACCCTATAGTACAAATAATCTCTAAAAAAAATCTCACTTTTCGCTCTGTAATAAAGCTCAATTGTTCTAAGACTGTGTCTAATAAAATTATCTAAATATATTGGAATGTAACAATACTATTTTATGAATAAAGTAAATTATGTTGTTAACCGTTTGCCCACCATATGAAGTGTTGACATTATGCTTCAAACTATGACCACTGCTTATTAACTCACTATAGTTACATGTTGATTTTAAATAAAAAAAACTTGTAATTTAAGAAAAGAAAATGGTTTATAAAATTTTTAAGGTTGCTTGTAGTTGGAAAAATGTTTACTAAATATCGGTTCCATGAATTAAGGAACAACATCATGACTTATGTTTTAAATTTAAAGTTAGTTTTTGTATCTGGGTTTTGTAAACTATACTGTTTTATTATTAAATATGTTTTTTAAAAAGAAAATTGTTTAAGCTATGTGGTTTGTAATCTACATCTTTGATATCATATATTTTTCAGAATAATTTAAAGTCGGCATAAAGAATTAATTAAAAGTTAAATTAGCTAATAGGAATGTGTACAAATAAATAAGGTAGTTTCTTGAAAGATAATGCCATACTTCATACATTACATACTCTTGTATACAATTACTACATCTGATAATTTTGAACAAGTCATAAAATGGTTTTTATAGGTGAATTAAAAATTTAAAAGTTTGGACGGTACTTTTATATAGAAAAATATACTAAGTATAAATGAAAAATCAAACAAATATAAGGAGGTAAACAATATAGGCCTTAAATAACGATAGTCTAACAACTCTAATACAAAATGCATCAGTTATATGCTCATGAAAATTTTTTAACTGATAGAAAAACAAAATAAAAATAACATAAAAACAATCTGAATTATCTACATTTATGAATCTCAATAAATATTATTTATAACGGTAGGTAAAATGACTTATACAATAGTTGGTCATACTTTATATTGCCTATGACTAACATAAAACAGTCTAAATATTCAACAACATAATACTGACTATGCAATAACTTTATAGTCAAAATATTTTTTAAAAAAGTGTTTTTAACACATATAAAACTAATAAAATAAAAAAAAAAAAAAAACAAACAAACAAAATAATGATGAATAATAATGCAGTTTGGCAGAAATCAAGCCGATCTCCTTATAATGACTAGACTAATGTATTTAGTACGTTTGTTATGGATAGAACTTATGCAGGGGGGTCAGCGGAATCTGATTCTCTTCTTTGTAATGTTCCTTTGTTCACTGCCGCTTCCTTGATCGAAGTCAGTGTCTTTGATAGCCAAGGCGGCCATGAGTTTCTAGCAGCCTGCATTTCGGACAATGTCGCTCCAAGCTTGTGGGTTAGGTCCTGAATAATGTAATAATTTAATTTATATTAACACATATTGTGTATCACCATGCAGCAAATAAATTAAGTGATTTAAATAGATAATGGAAATCAAATTTTTTTTTCAGGAAAACATAAATTAAATAAAAACTTTGAAGGTATTTTTAGACATCAGTCAAGATAGGTACCAAGTTCTAAGTGACTCATGGATGTAACTCAATACAATGCAAAATAAAAAGGAAATGAGCAGGTAATTCACTGATATTACAACTACTAAACATTTGTAAAATAGTTTGTACTATTTTACAATACTTTGTGTAGTTTGTACCTAGTCTGCCTTCAACTTAAGTCATTTTTAAATTTTAGTGAACACTGATTACTATACATCATATTTTTTAAACAAGTATATTAGCAGATAAAATAAAAAAAGTGAAGTGATCAGCTAGATTCTATGTAATTAGAAAAGAAATGCCATGTCCAATGCCATTTTGAGAAGAAACATTTTTTAACATGCCTAGTAAAATAAAAATTTATCAAATATACTTATAATTAAGCATTAGGACAAATAGATGTACAACCACATATACCAAAGTAAGAAATTAACGATACCTGATTTTTACATTCTGCCTCAACTTGTGCAAGCTTAGCTTGAGCCAATTCTAACTCAAGCTCTGTCACCCTCTGCATCAGATGAGAATCGTTCTCTTCGAGTCCTTTGTTATTTGTAGGACTTCCATTTGCTCCAATTTTTAATTCTAGATGGCTGCATTTTTCACAGGACGCTACTAAGGACTACAAAAAAAATACAAGTTAATTAGCATAAAAATTTAAAGAGAATTAAAAATGATTAACAAAATACTACTTATTGGTTTCAAGTAACCAAACATCCAGTAATTACCAAGTGCTGAGTAGGTTCCTTTTCAAGCAAAACTTTTTTCATCAAAAGTCCGAAGGGATATCAATCAAACTTTTTTTTTTCTTTACATATAAGCAGAAAGATAAATTTGTGTCTATTATTTCCAGTCAACATTATCAACCATTTTATTGAATACCAATAGAGAATGAATAGCTTATGCTTATACTTAAGATAAGAAAAAAATACCACGAAGCTGACAGAAAAATCCTTCTGACTGCAGGGAAGAGGGGGGTGAAGAAAACTACTTCATATAATTATTCTCTAATATCCTTTTTTCCAACTCTCAAAGCAGACTCTAATTTCGTGGTATACATTGAACGTTGATTTTAGAAGGCCATAAAATTATTAGAGAGGACATTTGTATTCAGATTTAAATATTTTAATTATGAATTGCTCAGTACATTCTAACTATGGGTTTCTTAAAGTAAAAGGAATGAAATCATTATACCCCCTAAAGGAAGCCATTTCACTCTGGATGAATCTAGGCAATGCCAAATAGTTCGAGTGTCCTATAAAAAATATAGTTACATTAGTCGATGTTAAATTCTTACCAGCAAAGAGTTCAAAGAATTTTTAGCTGCTTGTTGTTCCTTATCAAGCCTTTCACATATCTGAAACATAAGAATGAAAATTCATTGAACTCTGGATTACCTTTATGTATTAATATTAAAATTCATCATTAACGGGCTCTATACACACTGCTTTATATCCATCTATAATGGAACTGTTCCTTCTATTGTCTTCTTCAGCCTTTTCTACTTCCCTTTTCAACATATCTTTAACCTGAAAGAATAGTATTACTTTTAGGCATTAGTATCACATTATTTATTATTTGTATAATTTATATTGTAATATGCTCTTTTTTAGAAATAGTATATTTTGGTGTATAAAGAGTTTTTAATATGTTTTATTTTATGTATCATTTTAATATTCATTTGTTTTGTTTATCCAAAAAGCAAGCTAACCAGGTTTCATTGTTTATAATAACTTCGTGATACAAAACAAAAACCAAGATGGCGGTACGTTGAATCAAGGCCACGTTGAGCAGATTCAAATATCATAAAAACTATTTTAACTCGTCCCCTCATAATTGAAAATATAGAAAATTAAAGGAAAAATAGAAGAAATAGTGCTAATGAATAATATTCAGAAAGTAAATCATTTGGAAAAATCCCTAACTGTTGTGCGACAATCGATGTTTACATGTAACCTCAAGGCAGGTTTTGATTTTGGAGGGATCAGTGTTTGTGTGGACGGGCAGGTGAAGGGATGTCTCCAAGATGAGGAGGTCCTCATGAATTTCTGTCCGGCAAGAAGAGGAAGCCATTTTGGATGCCAGAACAATAGAAAAAAGAAGACACCAAGAATCATATCAGGAAGATCGTTAGCTTGGTTAGTTTTTGCTATACATAAAAATAGATTCATGTATAAAAGAGTTTTTAAATTTAATTAATTGTAACTATAGTAAATAGCTGTTTCTGATTGTCTAGCAAATACACGCCCTGAGATTAAGAGTCTTTTATATTATTAAATTTGAATAAATTTTATTATCCATTTAGTAATAAAGTTCTTAACTTGAACCCAAGTTATCTCTTATATTTGAAGAGTTTTATAAAACGAGCAAAATCCTCTTTATTTTTATTTTTAATAATTAAAAAAATTATTACAATATATTACATAAAGTGCTAAGTAGAAAGACTAAGACCTGGACTAGCTGTTCCTCCAGCCTCTTCTTTTCTTCTTCTGATCTCACCAATTCACATTTTAACCTTTCTAGTTCAGACGTGCATTTGTCAGCATTTTCCTCAGCCTCTGAAATTATATGAAATATTACACCTGATGGATGCTTCACTATTAACAATTTAAAATGATTATTTTTTATGCTCGTCTCCAATAAAAAATAATTATTATGGAATATTGGAAATTGATGACAAATTACTTATTTAATAAAGAAACATAGCATTCTAAGATTGAAAAAACATTTTTTTTTTCATATACTAAAATTATCATACTATAATTATCATTTCAAACTTTTGCCAACAGTATATTAATATCACATTATTATTAAAAAAAAAAAAAAATGAGAGGTGCCCATTTTCGCAAATAGAGAATTGCTTAGAATATAGTAAAAGCGATGGAAGCCTCTAGTGCTAGGATAAACACAAAAGTTTTAAATTTATTAGTTGATATGCTAATAATAACAATGACATAATAGATAAGTCACATAACTACAAGTGGTATAATTATTTACTTATGATAACTTTCTCCTAACTTCTTTGATTTATGAGGAGTTCTTGATCAAAATACATTTCCATTTTTTTGAATGGAATGTCATACATCTGTTTTGCATGGGATTGTAAATTATGTTTGACCAGAAATATAACTGTAAACGTTTTTAAGTAAACTAAATCTAAATAAAATTATAATTCTGTAAGTATAATTTGTGTCTAGAAATTTTAATCCTTAACTTTTCTGATAGTTCATTTTATATAAACAGATAGGTAATAATTATGAACTAAGAAAAAGGAAAATTAGGATCATTAGGATTTTGTCCTCATATCTGTTTCAAAATGTATTTAGTGCAATCATTTATGTTAGTTACTTGGATGTGTAATTCTAAATTCATAATAATGATGACACTACATCTTATTCAAGTGACCAGGCTGTACATTTTAGGATGGATTCAGATCAAAATTGAATATGAGGAGAAGATGGTTGGGGGGTGCAGTCAAAATATAACACAAATAAGTAGAAATAACTTATTTAATCGTGCCAACGTTTCGACTAGAGTTTCTAGCCTTCATCAGTGCTAAGAACAGAATAAGATAACAACCGATGAATACAGAAAATATAAACAGAATGACATAAAGTAAATAATTTTACAGAATGGAATTAATAAAATTAAAGTAATGAAAGAAGTGGAAAATAAAATGAATATATAGGTAATTGAATAAGTAAGCAAAAATAACATAATTAAGGAAATAAAAATTTGAAGTTATACAATCCAAAGGAATATGAATATTTTTGTTTATTAATGATTTAAAAATTAAACTTATGGAAAGAAAAATTAAAATTGAGAGAAAGAAAATATAAGTGACTAATGAAATATGTAACAATAATATTAAATAAAGAAACAAAATATGAAGTTAAGTTAGTTAACCCACCCCCAACAATCTCCTCATGTAATTTATCCACAGTCAGCTATCTCCCATTATTACAAAATTAAACAGCATTGGCGAACTACAGGTTTTTCAAAATTTAACTTTTAAAAAGTAGACAAAATGTATTTTAATGTAATGTAATATAATCCAAAATGTATTTTGGACATCGTTGTATTTAATAAATGTACTTTTATAAATAAAAGAAAACAATGATCTTAACAATTGTTTGTAAAGGTAAAAACCACATATAACCTTAATTTTTTAAAAACATTATAAGTGAAACTGCACAAGCTGAATCTACATCACATTCAACAATATTCCAAAGATTCAAATTTACAAATTAGATGAATTCCTAAATCTCAAAAATAACACTCAAATATTATTTTATTAACACCAAAAACTCTAATTTTTTTTTTTTTTAAGGTGTCTGTGAATATAATTTAATTAAACTATGAGAAATGATAAATAAATTTGAATATCATAAAAAAAAAAATAAATAAATAAATGAAAAAAAAATTAAATAAATAAATGAATAGAAATGAGGAGGAATGAGTGATTTAGCTAAAAATATTACAGAACATATTACATGAAGAAATCATTAACAATACCTTATGAAGCAACAGAAAAAGATTTTCTTGATAGAAATACGGATATTTAAGGAATTTATGAACTTAATTTAAAGTTTTAAAACATTAGGTTATAGCAATTCATACTTGAAATGAAATTATTAGAAAAAATAAAATAAATACTATAATGTAATAAGAAATATTCAACAAACATTCAAATATTCAATATTCAATCAAATAAATAATACAAATTGTAAGAACCTTGAACTAAAAATTGCATGAAAAACATCCTGAAGTTAATAACAGGAAATATTCCCTAGTATCCAGTAACAATACAAGTGGAAGGAGTGGGAGTGAGGAAAAACAAAACAAAAAACAAGCAAATCAAAATCATTCACTGATAAAGGAGCTAACAACTAATTAGTTATCTTGCTTATTTACTTTTATACGTCCAACAAATAAGAAAATACTTCATTTTAATGGTGCCCAATTTAGTTTCAACATAAACATGTTACTACCATAATTATCATTATCTTCTTATTTAATCAATTAAATAAAATAATTCCCTAAATCTCAAAAATAAAATTTGAATATTACTTTAGTGACACCAAGATATCACATTTTTTTTTTTAAATGACCGTGAATGTAATTTATGAGCTAAAACTTTGAAAAAAGAAATTCTTAGTTACTAAATTAAATAAGAGAGAGACAAGATATGAACATTGAATAACAAAAATAGAAAAGGAACTGAAGTAGTGATAAATACCACAATGCCAATGTTAACTGAACAAATATTAAAACCCGGTTTACACAAGTTGAATAACATGAATTTAAAACCATATAAATCAAACAAGATAATATTTACTCAAAAGAACGACATTAAAACCAGATGACATATCAATATACACAAAATTTAAAATAAAAATAGGAAATATTAACAAGTACAAGTATCATTGGTAAATACTTGTAGTATTTTTCATCAAGAATTGAAAACTTGTGGCAAGGTGAAAATTATTAATATCCTGAGTTGACACATGAAATATTTACCAACAGATAATTTATTATAAATAAATGAATTTCACAGGATATTAAAAACAAATGCACAAAAGAAGAAAAAGGAATTATATAACGGATTTAACTTTAATGGAATATTTTTAACCACACATTAACTTCATTGAGACAAATACCTAAATAAATAACAAAATTTTAATTAATGCACTTTAATTTCATGATTACTGATTCATTAATATAAGTAATGCCAATTGATGAGACAAATGGTGTTATTGATTAGATAAGCAATTTTTGCTTCAAAATTGGTTTTAGTCTCTTCGAAAAATGACACATAAACTTATTTTTTCTGACTTTATGACAAAAAATTCGAAAACGTACCTTTCAAATCTAGAAATTCTTGTTCGTACTTTTTTAATTTCTTAACTTTAATGCAACAAGCAACCTTCATGAGACCTCTGGCTACTTCGTAATTTCTACATTTTTTAGGCAATGTGACACGAAAATATTTTAAAATACTCTCAAAATCTAATTGCAAGAGATCCTTTTTACACATCTGGAAAAAAAAAAAAATTGAAATAAAAAATAATGACTGCAGAGTACTTATATTAAAAGATTTCAACATAAATAAATCAACAAATATTCTAATAATGCATTAAATAAACTTTACCGTTAAAAGTGCTAAGGCAACTTGGAAGAGTGTGTCTGTACCTTGGAGAAGAAAAACATCAATAATATGAAAAACAAAATATAGAGGAAACCTTGCAGTATATAAGGTAAGGAACCACTGTGAGGCAAACATATGAGACTCGACACCTTTTTCTTGGAAGTGATGATATAACTGCGGCAGTTGTTCCTAAAATGAAAATCGAATGAAAGTAAGTATTAAATGAATATTTACACAGAAAACATCCCAAATTAATGTTTTTAATAATTGCTTTACTCACAGAAGAGGACATTAAAAACAAATGTTTTGTTTAATCATCATTAAAGTGACAATGTAGGTTATAAAAGAACTGGAGATAATAACTCATTAGCTTAAGAAATAAACTACAATAAATTAATCCATACATATTTTATTTGATTATTCTATTTTAAAAAATTGAAACAACAGTAGCTATTTGAAATTCTGAATTCAACTTTTTTTTTTAATGAAAACTAAAATTAAACTATTAAAAATTAACGGGAAGAGGAGACTAAAGTTTAAAAATTAGTTAAATGAGCAACATTGAAAAAGTGTCTAAAATTAGAAAATAGTGGTAAACCCACAAATCATTAACAGCAAAAAGAATTGGTAAATGAACAATATGTCACAATATCGACATTAAAACATCAAAAATAATAGAAGGGAATCATACCGAGCAAACTCCAAATTGGCAACAGTCTTATCTTACCGTTTCTTATCCTAAGAAACATTTATTTAAAACAGGAAGAGGAAACTCCAGTTAAAAAATTAGTAAAATCAAAGTTCTATTTAAAGTGTTATGAATAATAAAGAGATAAGGAAATAATTAATTTTTAGAACAGTCATTACATTTGAGCTCTGTACAAGTTTTGAGGCTACAAAGAAATGCTAAAGACAGAGAAGGCAAAAATATAAGTAAAATTATTTTAACAACATAAAAAAAAAAGTCACCTCATCTCCCATATTGAAGTGGTTGTTATGTAGCATAATCTAGACCAAAAGGATACAGAAAACTATGGATTGGGCCAATAGAATGGATAAAGAAATAATCCGTTTTAACAGAAACACTCGAACAATTAAGAATTGTTCTAATAGAAGAGAACAAAAAACATATTCCTTAAAATGTTTTTGAAAACCTCAATCGATCAATGGTACACCAAGGGCAAGTCATAGTATAGTAAGCACTACAGAAGAAATGCCTCTTTCTCAGCTCAAATTAAAAATTTCTATACAAAGAAAAAACGAATGATTTTTATTTTAAATGTTCTTTTTTTATTACTAATCAGATTTAAAAAACGTCTTATGTTTATTGAGAAAGAATGTATATAAGGTATTAATTATTAGCTGATGAGAAACCAAGACTAATGACAAATTACAAAGGGTGGCCATTTCTTTTCCCAAACAATTATCAACTAAGAAAATAAAATGAACAAAATAATTATAAGAAATAACCTTATAAGTTTAGTACACAAATTTACTTAGTAAAAATAAATATTTTCCTTCATATTACTTAAGAGGTGATTTCTTAAAAATTCCAAAAGCATTATAGATAGAAATAACGAGCAAATTTGAGGATTTCAAAGTAATAATAATATTATCACTAAAGCTGTAATAATCTCAAAGGTTACTGAAAGGTAAGTATTTTTTTTTTTAAAAGGTTTAAATTCCAAAATAGAAAAAAAAAAGTCACTTGTCTAACATTGAACAGATATTTATAAATGTATTGAATTAACAAATGTATAAGACAGA
Organism: Halyomorpha halys; assembly: GCF_000696795.3. Taxonomy (NCBI): domain Eukaryota; kingdom Metazoa; phylum Arthropoda; class Insecta; order Hemiptera; family Pentatomidae; genus Halyomorpha; species Halyomorpha halys. The sequence continues at coordinate 446,793 of NW_027114541.1, read as the reverse complement.
AGATTCCAAAACCAGCTAAGAATATTTTTTTTTTTCTTCAGCAGTTTTTTATACTAGATTATCATGAGTTGAAAATATTTCTTCAAAAATCAGTTAAATCACAAACAAAATTTGAAAAGAATATAATCAAAATAGGAAAATAGACTTAGTTGGTTTTGAGAAATCTCTTATTTATTTAATTTTTAATTTATTTCACAAAGATGCTACATAAATGCATTCTTGTCAAGTTGCATATGAACAACAGATTTTTAAGTTTGTAACATTACCTTTATCAGATGACAATAGAACCTAAAATTTATAAAAACCTCTTATTTAGTACTTAGCACAATTTTCTTCTTTTACAATACAATCGCCAAGATCTCCAATTTTGATGCTCCTAAATAATCTAACATAGTTGAAACAGATGATAAACAAAAAAGAAAATAACAAAAAAAAAATAAGAAAAGAAAAAAAGTAATATTCTCATATGATTTTTCTTCTTATTAAAATAAAGTAGCAATCCATATTTAGAAATTTGAATCTTATTATAAAGAAAATCTTTACATAACTTCAGAACTATAATAGTGTTATTTCCAATGAAGTATTTTAGTAATTCGTCTACAGTTTATGGCTGATGTTACCACTAGCAATTGACTTGGTTAGGTGCATATTTCTTTTCAGTACAATTATGGACAATCAAAAAGCTAATTAAAATACAAATGATAGATAAGTATTGATATTGGAAAAGCCTGATAATACAATATAAAAATAGATCTATATAATCAAGCAATAATATCTTTGTTACTCACGTATTAGACCTCCTGAAAGTTTTGGGCCATAACCCAATAACCATATATGACTAAATTCCCTAATGGCATTCGAAATGGCTTTGATTTTTGTCTTATGAAGGAAAATTTTTAAAATTCATGAAATTTTATGAATATGTCCCCGCATTAATACAGTTCTAAGAGTTGGCGTGCAGTCCCTTGTATTTTCTTTTTCGTTGGCTATATTGTAGAACCCCATAAGCTCTGAACAAAATTTCAACTTATTTTAACTTTAAAATGTTCGCAACCCTGAGTGTGTGACTTTTATATGTCTTCCAACAGTTAAAATGAATGGTCAATCCTTCATCAATATTTTGTTTTTATTTCTTACAGTAGAGAACCTTCATCTCTATCAGTACATCGATATCAATAATAAACAATGCAACTGCTTTCAAACAAAACAGAAATCAGCAAGGAAGGTGTAGGTAACCTACTAACAACCTTCAGGGAGATTAACAGGTAAAAACCAATTTTTTTGTAAGAATTAGAGATTTGAAAGACTAATTATGAAAAAGAATACAGTTTAATAATTTAATACCAGTCCAGAACAAATAAAAATAAGGAATATTAATTTTAAAAAAGATAAATAATATCCATATGTCTGAGATATCTTCTATTAGATGCTTTTGATAAAATTAAATTATCATCATTAAATAAAATAACCCATTATGGAAAATAGATATTGAAGAAAATAAAAAAAATCAATACAAATATTCTTAAAGTCAACTAATACTAATAAATAAATTAAGTAACATCTTATTAAGTTTACAATAAAATAAACATTATATTCAAGCAAAAGCAGAAAGCATTTACCTCCATGAGCCTATTCAATTGGTACAGGCGAAGTCTCAAGCATTCAAAGCCATCCTTGTACAATTCTCGGAGCCCGTAGTCATACATTACTTTCAAGAGAACACAGAAAGCTTGTTCCTCAGGCATCTTAAAACACCACCACCATCAACATTACTAAATGACTCAGTAATAGCGGTTCCAGTACTATGTGAATAAACATTGTTAATAAAACTGACATGTAATAACAGCGTGGCAGCCAAGAAGCTGAGCCCCTGGCAGTACCCGACCTCCGTGTCATGGACTGCATATGCCTTAGAGATGCGGAACAAGGAATCCTGACCACCACCTCCGCTACCTTCTTTAAAGAACTCATGAGCAGGAAAAGTTCGATTGATGTCTCGTTGTATAACAGCTTCGCAATTACTTTCCTATAAAATAAAAAATGCAAACTGCAAATACTATAAAACAAAAATAATAATAATAACATAATTAGAGCTAAATAAATAAATTATAGTTAAATAAATAATTAACTGGAATATTATAGAAAAAAACTACTACTTAAATTTTTTTCACACTACTCAATTGGAAGTCTTCTGGTTTACCGTAGAATGTGTGTCCTCTAGTCTGCATAGGTATACTTTTCCAGTTTACTTCTGCAGGCTTACAGGTATGTACAGTTATATCATAACGTGTGTGCCGGGCCTTAGATCACTTGGCCCCACAACATTCATCTAATATTCATGAATGAAAATTTTGAAATGAAAGCTCTTGGAACTGAGGAGCGCTAGCAGAAATGGAAATCTATGGCTAAGACGTCAACAATACTCACAGCATTCACCATCCATTCTGCTATTCCCAGGTATGTGTTAGATAATAATTAATAATCTAATGAATATTTTATGGCAAATCATATTTATCTGGATCATTTAATCATTAAATCATATTATTGCAATCATTTTATAAATCAAGTAAATAAATACTTTGTTCCCTTATGTAGTTTATATACTATTATATTACCCAATACCACCCCTTATTATATATTATATAATTTATGGTAACAATATTTTGTAAATATAAAGATACATAATTGGTAAAGTGGTAAACAAAAAAGCCTCTGAAAAGGAATTCAATAATTATAATACTTTTGCAGGACTCAAATAATTTTAATTATTATTATATATATTTGGATAATTGCCTTCAGCAATGAGTTGGATTAGAAGTTAATCGGCTGACCCCATAAAAATTGAAGAGTAAGATGATTTAGCACAAAAAAAAAAATTAAATAAAATAATAAATAATTATTTATAAAAGAAAGTTCAACCATTAGGTTCATGGAGATTTTTCCTAAAATTTGTAAATATAAGCTTATTTTAACTTAAAAATTTTAATTTTAATATTTAAAAATATCACCTATTAACAATAAGCAAATTTATCAATATTAACTAAGAAATAATAAAGTTAACCATAAACTATCAAAGATTTGTTAACAAGATATTTCAGTTTTGGAAATATCACATTGTTGTAAGTTACACAGACAATGAAAACTTTTATAAATTAGTTTAATAGTATATTTGGAATCAATAAAACAATACAGAATAAAACTTCAGTTTTAAATCATGACTATTTCTGTGGTTGAACTTGCTTCAATAGAAAGAACCCATGGAGAATTTTAAAAAAATATTTAAACATAAAAAAAGATCTTTTCAGTCTCATAAAGGATGAATAAGAACTTTAAAACAGAATTAGCGATGACCAAGACTAAAAAAAAATATATGAAGCTCCATTTGGAAGGTCTGACTGCCTTTAACTTTCACACGTCAACTGCTATAAAAGTAGCTAATCAAGTAGTGGACACAATTAGTTTCAAGACATTATTCACTTATAAATCAAAAGTATAAATTAAACCGAGACAAAATAATCGCTATAACAACAGCAATAAAGTTCATTCGTCTATATAAGTTTTAAAACCGGGAAAGAACAAAGTTTTCATTACAATAAATCTAAAGAAACTTACTTTGGTTATAAGTATTCTGTAGTTGTCCATAACTGCAGTATCAGAATCACAATTAGCAAGGCGCTGCCAGACCTCACCTCGGAGAGCCTCTGGGATGCCCTGCCGAACAAGAGGTCCCAGCTGACGAGGCCTAGCTCCTGACCACTTTGTCAGCACATCACGCCATGACTCCAAATCACTCATGGAACAGTCTTTACTGACATTGCCAGTGCCGCTTAGCAGTGGCTCATCGCCATCTGTAAAAAATAAATGTGAAACCTCTGCTAATTAGGAGAAAATATAAGAACACTACATACAGGAACTTTATAAAGCATATAAAAAGGTTGATTGCTATCAACACAGACTAGAATACTGTTTTACAATATGCCTTATTAGCCACAGTGCTTCCGTGTAAGTAAAAAAATAAAATAAAAATATATCGATAAACAGGTATTAACAAATTAATCTTCCTGAAAGATATTAATTATAACCTACAATACAACCTTTTTGGTTTATTTCTTTTAATTGTTTAAAAACAGTCACATCGTGTATTATTCAATTTTTGAAAAATGATTAACATGACGATAAGAAAAACTTGATTATCTATTCGATAAAGTTCCCACAAAGATTGTCATTTATTAAAGAAATTTTTGAAAAATGATTAAGATTTATAAGGAATTACCTAATAGTAATGGTAAAGTACTTTCAAATTATAGTGAAGAAAGTGTATGAGGGTTACCATATGTTTATTTACAATGGTTCTTTGGTAGAATTAGAAGAGATGTCCAAGTGATTTGTTGTTGGCGTATCTGATAGAAAAGTAGGTGCTCAATAAGAGAAAATAAACAAAAAAATATTGAAGCAGAATCAAAAATTTACTCAGACTGCTGAAAGGCATGTAAAAGTAACAAATTCAGAAATGTTAATAATAAATATTTCAAAGTTAACCATAGTTAGAATTTTGTTGACTGATCATGGTGCACATGAAAGACTACGGGGTCCTAAAAAATAGAAAAAAAAATAATATCGGGGAACTGTTTGCACATAGATTCATATTTTTGCAAATTTATGTGGCCGCATATTATTAAGGAAGAAGAGCCATCTACCACAATTTTGCACGCCACTAAGGAATTAATTACACGATAATAATGTAGTTCTATTTCTATTTTTTGTTGTTTAATGTTTTGTTTTTTTAAATAAAAGAAACAAATACAAATAAAATTTAATTTTTGATGGTCATTAGTATTAAAAAAAATGGTTATATATAGTGTCAGATTATAGCCCACAACTTTTGGAAGGCTTGATACTACAATATTAAGTTCAATCCACTTATAAACAAATACTAAAAATGATGATGACACACCTATTTAATTTCTAGAGTTGTAATTTTTCATTATCCTTATACTAATTATTTGTTATTACATTTTTAAAAATAAAAATACTATTATTAAAATACCATATATCATTGATTGCTATTAGGTGTCTCAGTAATAATAAGTTAAAAAATAAATATTAATCGTGAAATAAAAAAAAGTTAACCAAGAAGTTTTTTTAATTTAAGTAATCTTAATACAATATTAATTGTATGATAGGCAATTTTATTTATATTTTTACATGACTTCTTTTGTCCATAACAAAATAAAAGCTACTATAAACTCATTTTCCACTATAAATCTAAAAAAAATTCATTAAATATTTATTATCTTTACTTTTTGTTTAAAATAGATTTTATGTTAAATAAATATTCATAAATTAAACAAAGCATCATTATAAAGTAGTATTGTATTTTATGAGCTATGCTACAATATTTAGAGCATAAATGTTATTGGAAATAAATGTTCTTTTATAAAGCAAGTAAATAAGAGAATTCACTATAAATTCATTACTTAAGCAATAAAAAAGAAATACCTGAGTTGTAATCATCACGAGGTGTAAGAGTATCCATTGAAGTAATGCTCGGTGATCTAATGTAGCTGGCGAGATTATTCAAAGTTAAATTCAAACGACTCCTATCTATCTCTCCAGATGTTTCAATACTAACTACTTCATAGTTGGGCTCATTATCCAAGCTCATAACCTAAATTAGAAACAGCATTGTTGAAAATTCTAAAACATGATTTTCCTGGTGAGAATAATAAACACTAAGAGCTATTCTAATTTATGCAGAGGGAATAACAACAGTACAGGCATAACTAATGATAAGATACAATATAAGAGAATTATCAACTAGTTATCACTTCCTTTTACAATATCTTTCCTCCTATAACAAAAATATAACAAAACACAGTTTTGAGGGCTTAAGGAATATGCAATCATTCAGATTAAAATAATCTGGGTCAATGCCAAAACAATATTGACAAAATTGAGAGAAATAATTTTTAAGAGTAAATTATTTTAATTATTACTACAGTATTTAATAAAAAAATTTTAATGATGTCCTGAAAAATGGAGAACAAATTAATGATATGATTTTGCATTGATAATTTACCTAACAAACATATAAAATTGTAATTAAATACTATAGAATATATCCTAAAATTCTTAAATAGAGATGGATATGTTGCTAGACATCGAAAGCATGAAAAAATAAATGAGAACTGTCTGAGGTAGTTAACCTCAATAAAAATTTAAATTAGAGATATATTTTGTTGGGATATCATAAAGAAAATATTACACAATAAAATTATTATTAGAACCAAAAATTTGAAATAATTTTCTTCAATTTTTTATCACTTCTCAAATTTCTTTCTTTATTCAGAACCCTTTATAGGCATATTAGTATATTTTAGTTCTCTAATTGTATATCTGAATAATGGTAACCGTATATTTCATAATTTTCACAGCAATTTTATATGCTTTTTATTGCATATATGGCATATTTAAGGGTTTTATACTGTATAAAAATCTGGGCCTTGATTTTAAAATAATGTTATAGTATAAAGTATGAGGAAATCAAATTAAAAAAAACAAAACATTTTAAGTAAGGAATGATTAATATTTTTATTGAGAAAATGTAAAAATTGTTAATTGATAATTATAATAATTAATACTTAATAAATAATGAAATATACCCAACCAGATTGTTCACTAAACATCAGAGAGGAAAGAGGGTCAACAGAAAGGCATTAATGAGCTGAATATATAACCAACCTATTTACAATAATGAGTTACCTAGGGATTCTAAATTAATAATTTGAGCCATAGATATTTTATTTGCCACTAAATTATTGAGTGCAACTTCATAATTGTGATCAAATAATCAAAGATAAGTTTGTTTTTACGTTAATTTTTTTATATTTTAAAATTAATAAAGTATATCAAACAACTAATTATCATCAAGTCTTTATTGTATCCCATAAAAAACATAAAATCAATTATCTATAAATAAATAAAAAAATATCATTGCCAACTAAAATTAAAAATATGAAATAATATTGAATGTTGATATGATCTATCTATTGGTGGCTGAGCCAAATTAGCACTTCAGTATTGACAAAACTTTGAAATTAACAATAACCGTAAGTTAATTATTGAAAATTTAAAAATTTTCATGAATATAATAGGTTCAGGCACAAATAGATAGAAAAATAGTCACTTGTGCCCCTTTACTTCTAACCCACTCTTATAGATATCAACGTAAGGTACTTACCTCCTTTAAATTAAGCGAAAAAGGCTGAACAAGAGGTCTTCTTGTAAAATACCAGAATCTTTCCCCTTGATGATAGACTCGAACTAGTGTTTCCACAAGTAGCCGAACTGGTTCAGTTATCCCTCTCACGACAAGATCAACAGCAACAGTCAAGTAAACTTTTTTGTCCTTTCCTTCTGTTTCGGTGTTGAGCAGCTCAAAAGCTGGGTCTTTTGGATCCCATAAACCAGTAATTACATAACTAGTATCATCAACTTTTTCAGAGCCCATTGATGCCTACCATTCGAAATAAAAATCAGAAAGCATTAATTTAAGAGAAGTTATAAAAATATAATATTCATAAATATGAAATGTAATGAAAGCCAAATAAAGTTAGTTTTTCAGAATACAGATATTAGAATGTTAGGGAGAATGCTTACTAGAAGTGATTTTTGAGCTGTTTGTTATAGTGTTATAACCAATAGTCAACATTATTGATGTTGAGGGTAGTAGAACTGAAATAAAAGGTGTATTAACAACAAAGAATACTTACCATATCTAATAACTGCATATCACTATGCTTAACATGTTTTCCAGGAGCAATAAGAACACCAAAACACCTCTTCACTTCCAATTTTTTCTGCCCTTCAGTAGACACCTGAGTGATTGTCAGACAAACTTGCTTTTCAATATTACAACGTAGTTTAAAACAACTACGATCTCGAGGAACAGCATTGAAATTACCCTAAAAAGAATTGCCAACTCTCAAAAACATTAAATGCAAAGTAGGATTTATAAAAATATCCATTAAATAAATAAAAATCCATGCTCAAAAGAATGCATACAAAAACAATCAATAAATTAACAAAAGCTAATAATGCATTGAAACAAAAATAAATCTATTAAACAATAGAAGAAATTAGGTTTGGGAAAAATAAAAATATGAATTTAAATACAATTAATATTAAAAAAAAAATATTTTAAATCAGATCAATAAAATAAAAAACATACATACAAGAGTAAACAGAACATTTTTAAACAGGATATATGATTATGAGCATTGTCAACAGATGGCAGCGAATACTTGATTTGTGCTGCCATCTGTTGCCAATTTTTTTAAACCAAACCAAACTGTCCTTTTAAAGTTAAATAATTAATTTTTTATGTTTTTATTTAATTTTAGTTTTTGGTCCTGTTGATCTGTGTTCTAACTTATTTATTTCCTTAACTTTATTATTCATTAAAATTTTTTTTTAACTTATTGATTCATTCAAGTATTTCTTTTAAATTTTTTTTTTTAATCTATATATTAGTTTTTTTTTTTAATTCATTTATTTATTTTTCTGTAAACTGATCTACTGCTGTGACTATTATGCCTTTGGTTCGATTTTACAATGTGATCTAATGATACATTTGTTTAACGGATCGAACATGGGTAGGAGATCACTGGAGAGGGTCTGAGAGAGTGAATTAGGGAGAATAAATTTGTCAATTAAATGAAATAAAATTGTTAAATGGAGAGAAAAAAAATTAAAGTATTTTTATTTAGTTTGTAGACGAGTACTGATTGTAAAATGAAAAGGTAGGAAAAACATTCTTTTTGTTATATCACGTAAGTGTATGAATTGTATATATGTCTGATCATGGATGCTGTGTATTGTAGCAACCCAATGTACTTGGGCAGAAGGGCTAAATAAAGCATTTCTCTCTGGCCAAGAAACAACAAATCTTTCTCCCTATTAAACTTTATTATTTATTAAAAAGATTGGTTCATTTATGTTTTATGACATTTCTACTGAATAATCAAAAGTTGCAAACCAAATAGATGATTTAGGAAAAGTATTTGAGTATTTATACCATTATTTAATAAATAGAATATATAGGTTCTAAAAAAGCAACATCAACAATCTCACAGATCACTTTTTTTGAATTTTCCATCTAAAAACCCAAAATTTGTCGGATTATCGATTTTTATTGGTCAGGACAATTAGAGTCCTATTTAAAAATGAAAAATAAGGAATTAAGGTTTGTTTGTTTTATAGATAATTATTCAGAAATAAAACACAATAATGAACAAAGGGACTGTTTAACGATAATCAGCAAACATGATGTGGTTACAAAACAAACCCCTGCCTCCCTTCTGCTTCACCACTTTCAGGTGAGCATGTTGGATTACTGAAGGTGTCATATTAACAAATATCAAGACTATCACCATCATGCAATAGGGAAGATTGCCCTTACCTAAGTCACTTATTCTTAAAGTTACATAAAAACTAATAAATTGAATTAGTATTCATCAATCACCAAACTATTCTTAATACTTCTAAATTAAGGAATAAAAAATCACTAATTACAATTAATAAATTAATTTAAAATTTTCTAGAAATTCATAACTTATATATTTAATTTTGTTTCTTACCTTGGACACCAAAGAACTATTTTCAGATTTTTAATTATAACTAGAAAACTATGGACTTCACAAAGATTGATACCCTATTCAAAATTAAAGTATTCAACATTTCTCACAAAAGTTGTATATAAAATTTAAAAATTTATAAAATTTTTGGCAAATCTGTCCAGTGCTAGAATGTGCTATAAAAATAGTCGACTATTTTAGGTTTGAAAAGGATGTAGTCAGGTAAAATCATAGATTTTTTTTTTGTGATTCAATAGGTATTTTGAGATGCGGAATCAGAACTTCACGTTTGCCACCACACAAAAGCTGCTGGTTGCATAACGAAAATAAAAAATTGAGAACTTTTTTTTTGGCTTAACCAAGAAAAAACCATATCCAAAATTAGATGAGTCAAAATTCAGACATTACATTTAATCCACAATGTCCCAAGAGCATGCTATAAAAATAGTCGGTTAAATGTATCTATATCCCAAAGTTAACCAACATAAACTGTAAAAAAATCAAAAAGTATAAAACAAATACAAAAAGTAAGAATCTAAAAAAAATGTTATATTGAAGAGTCGAAATTTAAGAAAAAAAATAATAGATATTTCAGTGTCAAAGGTCCAATCATCAAAATGTCCATAAAACAACAACCTTGTGACTAAAAATATTTTCATAATGGAAAATTTTTTATAATAAAGAAATAGAAATTATCCCTACTAGTCATAAACAATCAGTTACTTCATGGAATAAGCTTTTCAATTTGAAGAAAAACACTTACAGCAGACGGGACTTGATGAAAATGATGATGCACGAAACCTCATCAGACACTTCTTAAAATATTATAATTGATAACATGAAAACTATAACTTATAAAGATGGAATATCAAAGGAATAGTGTTTTCTATCTCAAAAGTAATAAGTAATAGCAAAATTAAATTTCCATTACCCTTCTATAGTAAAGAAGGAGAGATGCGTCCAAGGTAAATTTCTGCCGAAGGTGAGAAAATCTCCTAATATTTATAAAAAGTACACAAATAGGCTTAAATTAAATGGTGTATTACCTTCCCATCATCTTCCTTGATATCCATAGTTAAATCAAGGACAAAAACTTGTATATTGCCGATATTGCTAAGTAATTCACCTTCTGTAGGCAATTCTCCATTAATTGAAGTACTTAAAGACTTTGGGACCCTTTGAAAAGCTTTCATGAAACATGCAGAAACTTGTCCAACCTAAATTGAGGCATAATAAATATAATTAAATTTGTGTAACAAACACCACCAAATGAAAAAAAAAAAACTTACTGCTTCGGGTATATCACATCTAAAAACATGGCATTGAAAAATTGAAGACTCTAAAGTGTCACCATGGGTCCAAGTGAAAGCGAAACAAGCAGCTTCATTTGAATTTGGTTTACCATGGGCGTAAAACAGAATCCGGCAAATTTCATATTTTTGCATAATAATATTCGTAACACCATCATATAATCTATGAAAAAACAAACAGGTTACTACATTAATAATTTATTTTAAAAACTTGATTGGAACTAATAACATGCAAATAAACATGGACATGGATAAAATAAAATTAACTTGGAAAGATAAACTTAGGTATACAGATTGGAAGGTTAAATATAATTTTGATATATATACATTGGACAGTATAATGTAACTTAGTTATATAGATTGGAAGGTTATACATAACTTACACAACAGAGCCATCAGAACAAGACGGTATAGAGATTGACACCTTAATAGCCTCAACTATGCTCTCATTAAGAATGACCATGTTTCTCTGTATTTCAGTGTCTGATTTGGGTGCATTGATAGCAGCAGCACCAAGGTAGGACACTCCATTAAATATCGTACAATCCTGATGAACATCACCTACAAACAAAATATATTATAAATAAGTGATACGGCGAAACTCTTAATTAGAAAGTCCTATCCCATCCTATGTATTCACCAGACATAGCCCCTTCCAATGATCATTTATTCTGGATGATGGCATATGGTTTGTCTGAGCAGACTTTACATTATATAAAGATACCAAAAAATGCTACCAGAAAGAGGGGAAAAAGTAGTGGCTAATGATTGATAATACTTTAAATAAAATGTAATACCACTACTTCACAATAAATCCCTAATGTTTTATAGAAAACAGCAGAAACTTATTCGTACCCCTAATAAAAAATAATAAGAATATTTTGAAATATATTATGTGTGTACCTTTAAATAAAGAAATGATACTTAATAAAATGTACCTTTTTTATAATCCAGAAAACAATATTAATAAAGTGCCAACTGGGAAAACAATATTTCTAAAAACAAAATAATTTTGATAAATATTCATTCTATCTATGTTTATATCTTTTGAGGTATCAACACATCTAACAAACCTAAAGAAAAAAATTGATTGAGAATCCAATCTACTATAAGAATCTGTCATCAAAATTTGAGGTTCTTCGACTGGTAAAAGAAAATTTTCCAATATGAACTCGTCATGCAACTTAACTATTAGAATCCACACAAAAATAACCACATCCCATTGGAAATTACAAATTACCTCAAAAGACACACCATTTGCAACTGGTATAACCAAGGCCTGGATTTTTATACAATTGCATCTTTTGTTTGTTTGGTTTTTTTATGCTGCTGATCAAAAATCTTTACAAATAAGCGTACCCAGACATAATTATTGAAGTTTTATTTTGAACATTTGACGATAAATGCATATTAGGACTATTTCAGTTTAAACAAAATAGAAATAATAAATTAAAATGCAACAATGAAAACTAAATTTCAAATTAAAATAGAAAGTTAATGCTCATTAGTTAGTAAAACAACCAACAATATAATAAACTTTACCTTCAACAATTCATTTCTAATAATTTTTCCGTTTCCCAAAATACCACTTCTTCTTCATGTCCATTTAAAAAATACAATAACAAATTTACTGCTTTAATAACATTAATTAGTTATCATTTTTGAATCTAACGATTGTTGTTTTTCTTTTGTGTTACTAATTGTAAGTTTTTACTATTTTAGTTTAGAAAGCTACAATTAATTAGTTATCATTTTTTAATCTAATGATTGTTGTTTTTCTTTTGTGTTACTAATTGTGAGTTTTATTATTTTAATATTTTACTTTAGAAAGCTGGTATGATGTACTGTTTATGAAAATAAGAACTTGGTTATGACATAATTAAAATCAAATCCAGATTCATGAAGTTGGAGAGTTTACGAGGAGAGAAAATGTGAAAAGAGACATTCTCATCAACAGAGGGTGAAGTGAGACAGCTGGTATATTGGAAGTTGCAATGAAAGATATGAAAATAATTTCAATCAAATTATTATTTTGTTGGAAAACTTCAGTTTATATTCAGAAACTCAATATATGAAGCTGAACCATAGTCCAAAAACTACACATTGTACATAGAAATTATTAGGATATGAATTGTACTATAAGATTACCTTTAGTGTAAAAATCTTACTTTGCAAGTTAGAAAAAAAAATGAACTGTAAGTTATTTTCTTCTTTTAATTTTAATACTGGATGATTTTTAGTGAATAAATAGCTTACTTCACAAGTTATAATCCAAAAATAAAAAATCTTCATTTTTTGGGTTTTTTTTGATGAATTCTCTTATTAGCCAAAAATATTTTTGTTGGAAATCAGATTCATATTCAGAACCCAACAACACTCATTACAAAAGCCTCTAAAAACAATTACACAAGCAATTTTCTCGTCAAAGAACTTTATCAGCCAACATTAAATGGATTTCAAATATTTGTTTTGCGCCCGCCCCCATACCCTACTGCTTTATACACCATATTTTTTTCAATGCTAATATGTAACCAATTCCACAAAAAGAGAATTTTTGTGTGATAGCCTAATTTAAAAACTTTTGGCAAAATTTTCCACAAATGTTCAATAGTTATGTTTACCATTCAGACGATGTTTCCAGTGATCGAATTTCAAAAATTTGTAATTGAAACCAAAGCACTTAAAGCAACATAAAAGCTGATAATTTTTACCTATATTTACAGTGAAATTACCTCTTTTTCTCACCATACAAAATTTTTACAAACGAAATCTATAAAATCATATGAAATCCAACATATTCCTGAATTTTTCAACAGGTAGAATAAATCCCTTTTCTGGATATCATGAAGATGGATTTTGACAAATGAGGAAACAAAACGAAAAAAAATTTCATGGGAGACAAACCCTAATTTTGATTTCTTACAATATCTTTAATAGAAGTGATTTAAAAACGTAAATGTATACTAAAATCTGACAGTGGTAAGCCAGGAGATTAAGAAGGAATAAGCTGTGTTTGAGAAAATAGGAAACAGGAAAAAATAATAATACATCTGTACTACTCTCCTTCATTTCTGGACTATTCCCAGTTTAGACCACACTGCTCCACTAAGATATAAAAGAAAAGCCCAGGCCTAATTATGGGAGGAGCGAGATGAGAGGGCAAGCATTCCCTTTTAATTATTTCAACAGAATTTCGGCAGCTATCGTGATATGCTGATAGCAATTTAGAATTATCTCTAGATCCGAGTCTTTCACAGACACAAAATTTTTTCAGAAGGGCCAAAATGAACAAGTCCTATGATCCTTATCCTCTGACAAGAAATTCTTTTTCACAAGAAATATTTTTAGTATTTGAGTATCAAGCTATCTTTAAAAAAAAAACAACAGTTAAAAGGCCGTAAATATAAGAAACATAATTGATAACCAAGAACATAAAACTGAAGCATTCACAATTTACTTTCTGTATTGGTTATTACTTTTCAACTAATTAATAACAAGATTACATATAATAAATAGTAGCTTACCCAACTCTTCAATGCTTTCATTCTGAGAATGCTCAGCTTCATCATTTTCATCGACAGACATTTGCTTTTGGTTATTGTCAATATCTTCTTTAAGCATTTCTCCTAGGCACTGCCAAAGGCCTTCTAAGCTTCCGTCACCAGCTATTTTCAATTGCGGCAAACTCTGGAAAAAGTAATTACACTTTCATAACTTGTATTTTTTCGCATCGCGGATCCTGGTAAATTTATAAGCTATCAAATAGTTTTGTTAATTAAACCTAGCCATTACAGATAATATAGGTGATAACAGTACATTTTTAAATAACATGTAAATTAACTCCAACGCAAACCTACAAAAATTGAAATCCTAAAATGAGTGATATTTAGAAAGAGCATATGGGTAGCTTAATTGAAGGTAAAGGTAAAGGTCATCAAGTAAAGGTTATTCTCAAACTCCAACTAAAGAACAGGTTATTTGATGAATCTTAGAAGAAATAAAAATAAATGGATTATTCTTTTTATTAATCATATGAAAATGCGTACTGCTACTGTATCAATAGTTTCGAAAACATGTCAAAAATTACGAAATGAAAAGAGGTACAGTGTTATTAACTAGTATATAAAAATGTTTATTTTTAAATTCTTATACTGACAAGCACATTCAATTAAATTTATGGCTCACTAACAACCTTTTAATGGCTCAATATAAAACTTCTTCAATAAACTTACTGAAGCAGTAACCACCGTCTGTCCGTTTATAATTTCAAACTCATCACTCACAGCAGTTGAATCACTTGATTTTACACTTACACTATCCTCCATTAGAATTGAAAACAATCTGAAAATTACCAATTAAATAAGGAAATGTAACCAGTAAACATTCAGATGAATGAAAAATACATGATTGATTTGTAAATGAAACCAATAAATACATTTTAAAGGATAAAGTAACATAAAAGAAAAACTAACAAACAATGCACATGCTCAAGAACAGCTCAGTAGTTAAATCACAAACCTGAATTAGATAGTATAAATTTAATTTTTAACCTATAATACAATAATATGAACATAATAAAATAAAATCAATAGAAGTTTAGCCAGAACTTAAAGCAATAAAATACAGGCCAAGCAGCGAAATTTGTGAATAATCCACCATCACATGAAGAAAAATCAAGGAAAATATAAATTATTAAGAACATGACAAGGAATTAGTAAGCACGATACAAGGTATTTAATTGAAATAGATTTAAAACTATATATTAATTATTACTTAATAAATATTTATTCCTCATAGAAAGTTTATATCTCATTGAAGCAATGCATAAGATATAAACAACCTAAGAATATGATAGATATAATAAAGGTATGCAATTATATTAATTCCAGAAACATTTATAATGTTCCAACCGCCAGGAGTAATGGTGAAATAAGGTATAATCATAAAAAGTTGATATTAATGAGATATTGGAATAATCAATTTGTAATAAACATGAATAAGCTAAACAGAAAAAATAAGAACTATGATGGGATATCAGCATGCTACAATACATGCTATGTTAATCAGAATCGCTGATAATTTACAAAGCAATGAATGCAAATAATCATTAATGAAACATTATTGACAAACATGTTTAGATTTAAGATATATTAAAAATACATACAGACTTTAGACAAATTTTAGACATAGAAGAAAACTTAATGTTAATCCGGTGAAGTCATGTAAAAACAAAGCAATTTCAAAAATTAAGAACAAATTCCAAATCGCAAACACTGAACTTTTTCATTGACATCAAATCATGTCCAACAAAACTAAGCAACCCTTTATCAACATAACATTCCTACATCAAAATTATGATAACAAGCTTGACAGGGACCAATGTCAACAATCTAAACACATTTGTCAGAGAAGGTTTAAAAAGACTTCAATGACAAGTTACACTTTTCCATAACCTAAAAGTTTGATAAAATAACAAAACAATAGTTAGTTAGCTGTGGAATGAGAAACAAAATAGTTAAAAACTGAGGTAAGGCCATCAGTATGCAACATTCCAAAGACTTTGGCAAGGTAAAATTAAATACCTGCAATGTAATGTAAAATATCCTTACACTATTTTCAAGTGTGACACATATATATTTGGATACTGAAAATTAAAACAAACATTTTGTACAATGCCATTTTCAAAAACTAGAAATACTTCACACAAAGAAGCAGGAAAAAAAAACAATTAAAGACATATTTCATTCCTGAACTAATGTTGAAAAGTAAACAAATATCAATTTACCTTAGCCTCCTTCTAATATCATGTTTATGAATTTAAATATGATCAACTGAACAGTACTGCCCTCGGCTAAACACAACGACCTAACAAAGCACAGACAATGTCAAACAGACAGCTGTAGTGGTTGGGTTAGCATGCTTGATACTAACAGTAGCAATTGGACACAATTTATCATTTGACATTATCACTTCAATGAACCAAAAATTATCATTTTATTCAAACAGAAATATCTAGTTTGACCTTTTCGTACGTTAAAAGACAATAAATTTAGAGATATTAATGTTGATAAATCAAAGAGAGCTCTAATGGTTAGCCGATTAACTAAATAGATTTGAACAATTTGATTACTCCCCCCCCCAATCTAAAGTTGGTCTATCTAACGACACTTAATAATCACATGAGTATTATTTCCTTCATTATTTTTGAGCGGTAAAATTATGTTATACAATATTTTTTTGAAATGTAACTAAATTACGGATCATACAAGGCAAAATTTCACTGAACATTTTCATTGTCATTGCATTGAAAATATATTTTGAAATCTAAAATTTGAAGCACTCAATAGTCAAATATGATAACAGAAAACTTTCAAACAGTTAAAACATTGATTAATTACTACATCTGGTTTTACCTTAAACCAAGGTAAATTTTCATATCCATATTGATAGAAATATTTTTTTTTTTTAGGCACTCAATTGTTTATTATATTCAAGCTAGAGAGATTTCGATCTTAAAATATTTTCTTTAGCCCTTAATTGCAAACTTTAAAATAAAAAGTTCTAGATTTAAATCGACCACAGTTCAGAAGGGCAAGGCAAATCCTTCAAGTTTTGGAATTTAAGATCTATAATTATTAATTTTGCCAGTTAGCATTTTTGTTTTTTATCAGATCATTTTTAAAAAAATTACTTTTCTTGACATTATGGACCCTTGTCTTATTAATAACTACGGTAAAAAAAGAAAATAAGTGAAACATGTCATCTCGGGGATACAATGCTCTACCCATTATTAATAAAAGCTGTTAAGGTGTGATAAGCTCCAATCTGATAGTGGGATTTTGGGGCGCAGCGGAAAGGAAAGAATTCATTTTTAATTATTTTATTGATATCATATCCTAATTAGATTTTAACTTACACTTTAAAAGGTAGAAGAAGAAAACGTCAAGTTGAGGGTGGGGGTTATGGAATCATTTTTGGTTAATTTTATAATGATGCACGATAACGTAAGCGGTTGCACACACGCCCTTTGACAAGTCCCCTAATAACACTAAAACTCGCCGAGTCGGCCAAAAATTCAGACCAACGCATCCACACACTTGCACATTCGTAAATTATCCATAGTTTGCAAATGTGTATCATCACATCTGGTATAGCTAGAGGCGTAAAAAATGACTTAGAATAATCCCAAAGTTTGCTCTTACACTAGCTCGAAGATACAAGTTTGGAAAAACAAGCTCCAAATCTAATAATATTAATTCATCTATAGTTCAAACCAGTTACAGTATTTGTTATAGCTTCTGATAATAAGGTAATTAAATTTCTTTCTCGAAAAAATTTACTTAGTTTCTACTGATCTAATATTGACTAAAATCGGTTTTAAATAGGGGAAGACAAAACCTTGAAACAGATAAGTAATAATTAAATACTCTACCACGTTTTAGTTTATGCAGTGATCATGACATTACTAGAACCTTTTTTCAACAGTTGCATCTAAATCTAGTATAACTGAATCTGACAAGTGTTTATTGACTTAATGTTCTGCCTTTAGAGCATCGAATCAATAATGTATTGGGCATTCTGGAAAGTATGTTTTTGATACAAAATCACTACATTTTGGTTTCTATTCATGATGTTTTATGCCCATAACTTACAATTTTTCTTTAACCTAGTTCTAAGACTTTAAGATTCTATATTGTAGAATTCCCGAAAATACACGAATTCACAAGTCCGGTGAAGTCTCAAATAGAATAATTAATGAACTCTTAGTTCTGATCCACTTGTTAACAGCTTACAGAACAACCCTCTTCATCTCTAAGCATTGGAACACTTTCCATGTTAGAATTGATTATTTTTTACCTTATTATGCAACACAATTCCATTTTATAATTCAATTTCCGTTTTGTAAAGAAATTGAATTTGTACCAAAATTAAAAAAAATATATATTGTACTCCAAATTGTATATAATTAACTTTTGTAACTTTCAAATGTTTTTTTTTTTAACTCAGTAGAAGACAAAAATAATCCCATTAGCTGACGAAGCAAAATAAATAACTACGTACTAATGTTACAATTAATTTTTCATGCTATTTACAAAAAATCTTTGAATTAATAACCTGCAATTTTAATTTTTCACCATAAATTAATTTTATACGAAAATACTTTTAATATAAATAGTTTTCTATCTAGATTTACCAAAAAAAGTTTAGTTTTATTCGATATTTCCACTTCTGTAGCTACCCTTTGAGACTGTTCTTATGATTTCTATGCTCCTATTATAGATTGAAATCATTATCAATAAGAACTAAATCAAAATTGAAAATTTTTAAATGCATCTATGATATAGAAACTCTTATCATAATGAAAAGTAACCATATTATGATAACAGTAACAGACCGCGGTTAGGTGCCAAATTCTAGCCTGATAATGATATTATTTAATTAGTAGGCTATCTTATCTCGGTAGAGGCACTGATAAATCCGAAGCTACCATAGGTACTACGTTTTTGTAAAATACAAAAATGTGATCTTTTCGATTCGAATATGACCCACAGAAGCCTTAGAATTTACTGGAAGTTATAGTATTGTCAGGACTGCTTTAGGCCTTTTTACTCCGCCTCCTGAGCAAATCCCAAGGTCCAGATATATGGGATTACATTGGATTGAATGGTGGATTGTATCCGGAAAGAATTTATGGCTTTGTTGCATCCTACTGTTCTATACCGTATATCCAAGTAAATACCTTTGTTATTTTAGAAAAAAAACTCAACTTACATTTGTTGATTGACAAGTTTTTCAAACATGTCAATTTATATTTTAATAAATTTGAACTCTCATAGTAATGTAAGTGTTATAAATAAGAAGTTAATCTATGGTAATCCATGATAATCTTTTTATTTTATTTAATCTATGACGTAAAGAGATTTTAATTAAGGAACAAGAGATTCAACTGTTTTCGTGAATAAAACAGTGCTACGCATCACAGAGATTTCACTTAACATCTTACATCCCCAAGTTTTGAGTGAATAGCTGGGCTCCTGTTGAAGTAATCACTATTTTTTTGATTTTGGAAAAAAAAAATTGAAGGACCAGGGAAGGCTTTGAATAACGAATATCAACTTTGTTACTGCTAAAAATACAAAAATTTAACTAAAGATACAAAAGCCAATAACAACGATAGCGAAATATGGGAATAGGATTCGGAGAGATGGGTAATCTCCTCTAATTAATCATAAAACATTTTCATGAACTATGAAGGTATTAAAAAAGTAAAATGGTTAATTCTTTTAAATAAATGAAATTAAAGGAAGATTTATTTAAAATTCTGCATTAAATCCATGTCATATTATTTCAATGGGAATGAATTTGAAGTTTTTCGCGATTGGAATACTCTTCCTTACTATATCTTTCAAGTTCTAATTCGATTATTTAACGGAACTCGATTACTTAATGAGTCCAAATAAGTCTGAGTCGGAATATCGATCTAAATTTTTTTTTAATAATTTATTTATTGTTATTTACAACTTTATACATTTATACACATCAAGTAAATCTGCTGTAAGTGTTATTATGACATGATACAAACATGTGAAGAATCTACCCATTGATAGAACTCCAAAAACATTTCTAAACGAGAAGATCTCAAGGCCATCTTCTTTATAGACGCCTAGGAGGATTGTTAGGTAGTGAAGGAGAAGCCAGGTTAGAAACGAGTTGGTTTGGGTGGTTGGGAAGTTTATTATGGAAGGATTGGTATCTGGTTCTGGCCAAATCGGCAACATAGGGGACATTGAGGTCCTGATGGATGAGTTGATAAAATTTGTGACAAAGTAAGGAGCATTAAGGATTTTGGACTGTAAGGATTGGATTCGAGAGGAATTAGATGGTATAGTGGAGCCCCATAGCTCAATTCCGTATGTCCAGATGGGCCTTATAACAGTACTGTAGATCAGTCTTTTGCAATGGATTGGAAGTTTGGACCGTTTGTCCAGTAAAGGTTGTAATAGCCGGAATCGACGCGCAGTTTCCTGTCTTTTCAGTCTTGTATGAGGATTCCATGTCAGTCGTTTGTCCAGATTTAGTCCTAAGTAACGGATCTGTTCAACAGGAATAAGTGGGGTATTATTAAAAGATACTGTGGGGCTAGACGAAGCGATCTAAAATTAAATACACTTTTAAATCAGCTAGGTTCTAGGTTTATCTGTTAACCCTGTTATCTGTTAATTATTCCCATTTAAATAATTTGACATGGCTTAAGTAGCACAGAAGATGATTTGGCACAGTCAACCATGGATTAATTCTTCCGCCCTGTTGCTGTTGCTTGCCTATGTTTCTTTTCTCCTTCTCAGGCAATGTTATCTTAATTCTACAAATCAAGGAAACTCCTACTTGGTGAAGACGGTTTCTTTTATTCTTTTTTAATGCTTCGAACAGGATTCACATCATGACCAAATCTCTTGTAGTTTTTAGAACACCGCATGTGGAGCATAGAAGATCAACATGCTTATTGAATCTTTGAAGTTTAGCTTGAAAATCTCACGTTCAGTAAAGAATAACTCAGGAATATTTTGTACCGATCAATTATGCGGTCTAAGAAAAAATTTTGTTAGTAATATCTTTCAGATTGTGTTCCCTCGGATTGTTATCTTCTATCTGTTGTGACCCTCCAAAATCCTGATCCGAAGATTTTTCGTGATTCCTGCGCAACTTTCTTTGTTGTATTCATATTGGTCCTATCTTCCATCATGTGGAAGGCATAAATAGGAGGTCGAGAAGTATTTCCCTTCCAAGGACCTATATTAATGTTCCGGTGAATCCCTTTAGAGCCATCGCCAACCTTCTCCTGTTTCGTTATGTAATAGAAACATTAGAAAATTTTCCCACTCGTTGTTCTGAAAGAGGACCTAGGTCAACTCAATGACCTTGGCCGTTTTCAACGACACCATTATGTCTTATCCTCAACTACACTACTTTAAGTTGCAGAAAGCATTTGCGTGAAGTTTGAGAATAACCTTTAAACTATTACTTAAATATTTATTAAAACTTATGGCATCTTTTGTAATCAAAATCGTCGACATTTTTAGCTTTCCAGAAAAAGAGTATCAGAATATATTTACAGCAAAATCTGACTAAATGACGTCCTAAGAAAAAATAATAAAATCGCTTCTACTCAGTTTTTTGCTTCATTTATTGTAATACAATGCGTAAAAAAAAAAAAAAAAAAAATCGACCATTATTCTGGAAATCCACTCCCAAAGAAATAATAAAAATGTTTAGTTCAGTTAGTAATAACTAACTAAAAGACAAATAATAAACATTCATGTAAATATATACAAACTTAAAATAAGTACTTATACAAACCTTTATTCAAATTTGCATAGCTATTTATTTTTTACATCTATGCAAAGAAGTGATAGTTGCTTGGAAATGGGTTAGGAATTCCAAAACGAAGTGTTACGCATAATAAAGAAATTTTCAAAGGAAGCAGTTAAATGGGAGAGGATATACAAAATCGATAGGTTGAGATCTTGTACTAAGGAGGTGGATGGAAGAATGTAAGTGAGAAGATCAAGGGTATAGGATGTTTTTTTGATTTTTATGAATTGGAATAGCAAAGTATTGTCACCGAAAAGCCACCTTTGGTCGGAATACCAGCGATAAACACCGAAAATGAATCTTATGAAACAATTCATTTACCTTCTTAGTCCCCTTTCTGGGTTACTTAGAAAGCCCTCTACACACTAAGCATCAGTAAACAAAGTGGGAATGAATGAGGAAGGTACAAGAACATGATGGGTACTTTCAGGAAATGAATCCATGAATTCTTAGAGGATTGAGATAGATTTAGGCGTGATTTATGAAATAGTTATAGTAGCGCCTAGTTAGGTATTTATGAGGAATCGAATCGGATATTAACTGTCTACAACTCTCAGCTAATTGATCAAAAATAGTTGCATTCCACTGTTAACTGCTTCATCCTCATGAAAGCGGATAAGAACGTTAATGTGCAACAATAAGAACAATACTTTTCTGGTATAAAATATTTTTTTTTTTCGGCTCAAGTTTTCCATTGAAGACCTATATAGCCCCAGAGTGGGGATGCCAAGATTCATTTCACAGGGCCGCCGCGAAATATTGACCGACCCAGGTGGGAATCGAACCCACAACATTCTGAGGTAGCACGCTGGGACCCTCGCCCCAGCACGTTCAGCTATTGGGTCCTCCTAAAAGAACTTATGATGTTTAAATTAAGTCTTATGAAATCCTAAGGGAGTTTAGGAATACTTTTCTACCAGCACCCATATTGGTTTTACACCAGGTGCCTGATACACAAATTGCGCTGTTTTTTTGACAAAACCAAAAAACCTCAAGAGCCGATTCTAATCCTCAATTCTAACAAAACAGTCTATATATCTTCTCGTCTATAATTCAACTTTTCCGTGCGAATTGTTTTGTTTTTTTCGAAAATTTTCCTGTAAAATCCTTCAACTCTTAAATCAACTTTTTACAAATATGATGTTTTGCGAAATCTGATGAAACCTAAGGAAGAGATGAGAAATTTTAAATCTATTCAGATCGTCAGATATCGTTCAACTAGAAATGTAATGCTTAAAAATGTCTTAACTATTCTAATCCCTTATAGTAAGTACAAGAGCCCAAGAGGAGAAAAAAGGAAGTTATCTCACTCCAATTTTTGATTACTTTAATGAAAACTATGTATAATTAATAGTCAAAATTGATGAGTCTGCCAAGTATAGGTAGGGGGGATAAAAAATGGTGGCTGTTTCAAAGCGATAAAAAAAATAAATTTTTCATTCGGAGCTCTATATCTTAAAAAGTAGAAACAACACAAGAAAACCTAAGAGAACGACATTTAAAGATGAGCAAATTTGCTAAAATATGAGCCATAAAAGAGTTATTTACGTTAAATTATTTACGTACGCTCACTTCTTTAAATAATGTGCTCTTAGATTTTCTAGTGTTGTTGGTAGTTTTTAAGATCTCCGAATGAAAAATCAGTGTTTAAGGTTTTGAAACAGCCGCTATTTTTTATTCCTCCTACCTATACTTGGCAGACTCATCAATTTTGACTATTAATTATACCTAGTTTTCATTAAAGTAATCAAAAATTGGGGTGAGATAACTGCCTTTTTTTCTTCCCGTCTCTTGTACTATTAGTACAATCCTAATTCAGCCCCAACCATCCCTGTAGTCCTCAATATTATCGTTGAAACGTTCAAAAACGTCAATGAGCGTGATACTTTTTTTAAATATGATATTGGACTTAAGAAAATGGCTAGTTTCTCCACTGATTGCTCTGAGAGTATGTGGATAACGCACTGATTCAAACTCCACCAGCTTCCAATACCAGGATGCGGTTGGGAGAGAAGCGCTGGAATCTCTAGGAGCGATGCATTACCTTCCATATAAGAGTGGCTAAGGTCTTTGTTATCTTTTTATTTTATTTGTTGCGGCCAACACACGTCTACCGTATAACATATGTTTTTATTGTTTAAAAGGCATATGTTTTTCTTTTGTTTTTTATATTGTAAAAAAATAAAACACACATTTTGTGAGTCTCTTGGTGTGCACACACGTATTGTCTCTTCACTACACACACATAGTTGCCAGCATTCTGCCCATCTTCGCCGGCTTAGTCATTTTAGCCACGGCGGGCGGACTTCTTCGACTCATCCTCCCAGAGGACTAGGCGGCCAGACGTACGTTGATCTACTTCCACGAGAACATCCACTCAGGACAGCAACCTCAGCCGGGCTCCTATCAATCACCGGTGATATAAGACTTTTTTTTCTAGTTTGTACATTTTTTTGTGTTCGATTAATTTTATTTTGCAATAGTGTTCAGTTTTCTTTTTTCCTAGTTTGTATATTTTTTTTTTGTTCAATAATTTTATTTTGTAATATTATTAAGCTTTCTTTTTTTTCTATTTTGTATATTTTTTGTTTCTTTTGTTATGTTTACTTATTTAAAAATAAAAAATAACAAAATTCGACCATTTCTTTTATTTTCACGGTTGGGCTAGTAAAGGTTCCTTTTGAACCCCTACCCACCGTAACATTATTCAATATCATTTTTCCCGTTATTATGTCCTGTGTATATAGAATTAATGCAGACTTTGAGCTCTAATATCCGTTGAGAATATTTTGGATTATGGCAACTTTCATTAATATTTATCAATAATTAACTAGAAAAAAAAAGATTATTTTGTTACAAGTCCAGAATCGGTCCCTAACGTAATCAGTTTTTTTCTTACATACTCTATGCTTTTATTATGTTTATGTCAAGCATCACGGATGTACGAGTATAATATTTTGGACATTACTAGAGGTTGGATTGCTAAACTTCCTTTGACAGTTGATTTAAGATGACCGCTGGAGAAGATGTAAGTACGCTTGCCTGGAAGCTAAAGGGGGTGGGAGGGTTGGGGGTGCTGCCAACAGGTGGTGGACCCAGAGCTCAGTGTGCGATCGTGGATGGCTTCGACAGTTCCAGTCCAGCCTCCAGTCTAGGATCATCTCGCAGGACACTCAGGTGCAAGGCAATTGTCAAAGTCGTCTAGCTTATTTTATAATTTAACAAGGAAAATAAAACAATAATAAAAAATAAATATTAAGGTCTCATTACAGCAGGTAACACTTCCTGTAATTCTTCGTTCCTAAGGTAGCTTTGTAGTTTCAAATAATAGTTAGTCCATTTATTTTTGTATTGGTCTTTCAGTATTTTCGGGTTAAAAAAAAAAAATAAGAGAGAAACTTAAAAAAAAAATCTATTAAATTGTAATAATTCCTATATGTTCTAAAGTATTCAATAAATCACTTTTATAAAATCGAAGCCTTTATCTTATATAAGTATAAGGAATGATGAACACAAAATATAGATAAGTGTCTTAAATATAATTACAGTTTATTTTTAACTTTATCAATAAACCAATCGTGTTAAAAATAAACTAGATTACATGAAGAATGTCATTGACACAAATTCCAAAATTTGCTTTGATAAACCAGAGATAAGAAAAAAAAATCACTTCATGTAGAACTAGGACTCTTTTTGAATATGTGCTTGACATTTTTCAATTTTTATTGGTGATACATCTCTCTTGTAATATCTATGAGAATTTAGAATTCAAGATTAATTTTTTCAAAAATATTTTCATAAAACATTGACGAAAAAATAATGATGTAAACGGAATAATCAAGAGAAAATTTTCTCTTTCATATTTCTTTTCTTTTATTTGTTTTACTTTTTAGGTAAGGTTAATTCAATTTAGAATTAATGTGAAGAATTTTGAAGGTTCTTTGGAATTTTTTTGTTTTGCTTAAATTCGCTGTCAGAAATTAAGCAATAATTTTAAAATATTGCCAATCATTGTATAATATATTTCTTCTGAGTTATTCAAATCTAGATTCTTAAAATTTATAGTTTCTAAAACAAACATTTCGAAGATTGCTTTCTCAGGATTTCATTTATTAGCAGTATTGTTTTATTATATTTTTTTCAGAAGTAAGCAAAAATTAAAATATCCAAATGATAATTCTCCTAAATTACATGTAGATAGGATATACAGACAACTTTTTCCACAAGCGGTTCGGATCTGAAATTGTAATATGTTCACTAACCAACATTTTCCCTAATAAATATAAACCCCAATAAGTAATTTTAATACTTTAACAACTAATTATAATCAGAATCATTGTAATATAAATCCAAGGCATCTATAAATGTTGCCTTGAGGGGGAACTAAATATCCTCTAATGGAAACTTTACTATTAATCATAAATTAATTCATGAAGATGTTAATCTTTTATGATTAATAATCAAGGAGTATTAATATTTTTAAGATTAAAATATTGATCAGAATCGTGAAATCAGAATTATGTGCTTCTTTGAACATAACATTCACGTAAAATACTGTATTTTATAGCTGATTAAGTAAAAGTTGTTCCTTTAACGAAAGTTTATAATGAAATAAGAAAATTAAAAAATATATAAAAGATTAAAGGATGAAAAATAAAGGATACAAATAATAAAAAGGAACTTGCTATATAAAATGAGAATTTTTAATGAGTATTATTTTAAACATCAATTTCATCATTACATAAAGCAGTCGGAAAGGCAAAATACATCTCAAAATTTAAAAGTTAATTTTAAGTTTTTCCTAACATTAAATGGTTCAATATTTTAAATAGGATAAAATCGCAAATTCACATATAAATGTATTTTGAATAAGTGAATTTATTTTTATAGTATGTAAAATTTGAACTGAGTTATACTTACATAAAAAATGGGCATAAGATGAAAAAATTTAATTTTTATCGTTAAATTATAATAATAAAAGGAATTTCTTCACTTTCCTTTAATTCACGTTACATTTAGTTTAATTTGACTACAATTAAAGAAGAAATACATTCGTTTGATGAAGTTTCAAATGTTCTTGACCGATGGCTGCTTTCTTTGACATTGTTTCCTTGTAAAAAAAAAACAAAAGGCCAAGTAACTTGATTCTTGTTAATTAACAAATTAATCATTGAAATTATTGTAATTTATGTCATTACAATTGTCACCAAATAGGACTTTTAAGCGATATGCGGCCATTGCAAGAAATTTAAATTTTGAGAAAAAAAATATAAATTTAATTCAATTAGTTAAAAAATATTGTCTATCTTAAGTATGAATCAGCTGATGTCTTAAATTAAAGAGTAATTTGGAAGAACAATTATTTTAAAATAGAGAGTCGTAGTTTATGACAAATGTGATGTTTAATTCATTGAATATTATATCATTTAAAATTTAACACGATTTTTACAATTTTTATTTGTATTTTGATCGAATTTCTAAATGTTATGAATGTAAGTTGGAAATTGATTAATCTTTGGGAGTAAAAATTATTGAGTGTCACGGAAAAGAGTATTGAGGAGTAGTTGATTTTTTATATCTTAATTATGTTTTATAAAAATAATAAAAAACTCTCATTGGTATTTATAGTCAATTAAATATAATACATCCGACAAAGGTATGAAAAATATTCTTTGAAAATTGAAAAAAAATAATTGGTTGAACAATTGGTAGTTACAATTCATTATTATTATTAATTGAACTGAAATGTGGCAGATTTTAATATCTAGTACAAATACTCTTTAAAATAACCAAATCATTAAACTAACAAAAAGAATAATAAAAATGTTATAATATTAACATGGAATTAATAGCTTAATATATTCTAAAAATAATTATATAAATCATAATAATTAATACTTACATATTACTAATGAAAACTACATCCCTCTTGATTTGTAATAGCATTTTTGTAACAGATGTATCCGATAAAGCTCCTCGTATTTAAACAACATTTAAAACTTAGTTTGTATCATAGAACTA
Source organism: Halyomorpha halys (assembly GCF_000696795.3). Classification (NCBI taxonomy): domain Eukaryota; kingdom Metazoa; phylum Arthropoda; class Insecta; order Hemiptera; family Pentatomidae; genus Halyomorpha; species Halyomorpha halys. Next base: position 418,454 of record NW_027114541.1, on the reverse strand, counting down.
TTAAGTGAATAAACTGATATATCCATGAACAGTTCCTAAAACGTACAATAAATAACTGATCAACATCAATTTATTTTAAATTTTATTTTACTTCTTTATGAACGTATAGTATGAATAGGACTAAATTTAAATATTTAAATTTCGAAATTCTAAAAACTAGTTCTCAAAAATTGTAAATTTTTACTTCGCATTATGCAAATAAAGTTACATAATAATACAAATTGTAAATTGCATGTTTTGATCATTCATGTTGTTAAAAGTCCTTACTTCAACTTTTTTTACACCACGGTTTCCCAAAATTAAAAAAAAAATTAATAAACCTCAAAAAATGAATATTTTTTTCGGATGCCTTCCTATATTACATTAATCTACACTAAACAAAATTTGAGTAAATTTCTTGCATTTCTTTACTCTATATTTTCATCCTAGGCCGTTTTAGAGAAGTAAATTCTCATTGTGATCTGATTATAATTTGAGTGGAATAGACCCAGAATCCTCTCTTAGTCTATACCAGTACTGTACTTAAAATGACAAAACAAAATATACAGTACACAAATGTAAGCATTGTACTTTAAGTATGATTTTGATGTTGATAAAAAAAAAATCTATGGTTTTCTAGCTATGGGGAAAAATAATCTTTTGGGTTTTTTCTTCATTTTTGTTTCATGTTCAACAATATTGAAATTCGTACATATCATCCCAAATAAATGAGCAAGTTCTCTTTTCATTGATACCCAAAGGACTGAACTAGAGTGTTTTCTTAATACAACAAAATTTTAAAACAATATTATCACTTAATGTAAGACCTGAATATGTGATAAGACCTTAGGTAATTCATTAATTATTTATTTATATAGTTATAACTTTGTACTTAGTTTAGCAATAACTTCAGTAGAAATTGGATGAAAACGGCCAAAAATAAGACAAATAAAAAAATATATGATGCAACATTATAAGCTAATAACAGTTAAGAAAGAGGATTTGGAGAAAGCTGCTTTTTGTTTCAGGGCTTTTTCATCGAGTCATAAATGTTTTATAATTCAAACCCGAATGGAACTTGAATTTATGCCAAGTTAAACGGAACTACAAGATAATATTATTGGATAATTGCTTACTTGATATGGCACAACATTTTAAATTATCTTTATAAATTATGAAGAAGATGGCCAGAGTTTTCACAAGAAAACAAAAAATAGTTAACAACTTTAATAAACTAAACTATTTATTTGCCCCACTTTGTAGAATTTCATCAGGGCTAAAAATATACAAAAAAGTAAATAAAGGAAAGGGAGAGTAAATAAATGAGAAAATAAAATTTACACAATCTAAAAAACGGAAAATAAAGAAGTTAGTTTATTTAATTATTAAGTGTTTAAGTATATTTTATTTATTATAAAGAACATTTTTATTATTATTATTGTTAGTTTAATGATTTAGTTATGTTAAAGTGTTACATATACAAATCTGCTACATTTTAGTAATCTTAACTTATTTTTATATTTTCTGTGTTTTAGTGTGTTAAATTTTGTTTTCTCATTTCTACTTTTCTCTTTTTACTTGTTATTACGCCTCCTTTTAATTTTTAACCTAATAGCTTGCGTATTTTTTGTCTATTTTGTATTTATAGTATTTTATTTCTTCTTTTCTTCCATTTGTATATAATTTTCTTTTCACTTATACATACATAATTTTAACCCTACCTTTATTTACCTTTTGCATCTTATCCTAGGGTTTATTTTATCTTTTTTAGCCCTGACTAAGGGCTACACAAAGTGGGACGAAACGTCAGTAAGTAAATAGTTATCAAGTATATTTTGTTTTCTTGTGACCGCACCTCTGACCATCTTCTTCATGATTTGAATTAATATGGTTAATTATTTATATAAATTAAATTTTTATAAATTGGTTTTAAAAATTTTATTAATTTTTTTAAGGAGTCCAATGAATTTAATTTATTGCAAAGATGCTCATTTCAATGTTTTTCTTTATGAATAATTACATTCTTTTATATCTTAATAATAATTACTTCCGAAATGATTTTTTTTTTTATTTTAACCCATCTCATTGGTTTTTCTTTATAAATAATTATATTCTTTATATCTTAATAATAATTACTTCCGAACTGATTTTTTTTAATTTTAAC
>NW_027114541.1:411861-416261 GCF_000696795.3 Halyomorpha halys | reverse complement strand
AATAATTATATTCTTTATATCTTAATAATAATTACTTCCGAACTGATTTTTTTTAATTTTAACCCATCTCATTGGTTTTTCTTTATAAATAATTACATTCTTTTATATCTTAATAATAATTACTTCCGAAATGATTTTTTTTTATTTTTATTTTAACCCATCTCATTGGTTTTTCTTTATAAATAATTATATTCTTTATATCTTAATAATAATTACTTCCGAAATGATTTTTTTTAATTTTAACCCATCTCATTGGTTTTTCTTTATAAATAATTACATTCTTTTATATCTTAATAATAATTACTTTCGAAATGATTTTTTTTATTTTAACCCGTGACCACTACACGGTCAGCTAGAACGGTACTGGTTATTCCAAATCCAGATTGAAGTGACTGTCATAAATCACGAAGATTCCATGAACCAGTCCGATTTTGAGTAAGATATCGAACAGTAAAAATCTTATGCAATGTCTCTTTTGATTCATAATAAACAGAAAACTTGTTTGTCCATTTTTTGGAATTTGTTTACAAGAATAAAGCGAAACCCAAGATTCTAATAAAATACAGACAGCCTTTTTTCCCACTTGAAATTATGAATGATCGGGATTCAAAATTGTCTCATCAATCCATCAGTACTATCCCAACACAAACAATCCGAGCGTTCTTCTTCGGTTGTACAGTCATTCCAACTAATCGGGATACAGTCCCTTAACAAGTTTTTAACCAAAATTTGTATTGAAACATCAAGTGCCCTGATAAAAAAAAAAAAAAAAAAAAAAAAAAAAAAAAAAAAAAGTATTTCGTCCTTATATGAAAAGATTTTATTGGCTTTTTCATATTTGCTGACAAAATGATAGTACAGAAATTAGAAAGGTTATATAGATTTAAATAGTAATAACGATACTGCTACAACCCATGAAGAGTCACGTGTTCATTACTTTACTTTGTAAGGAAGTATTGTTTTTGGAACAAGGGTTGTACAAGGTGGTGATGAAGATTACGTTCATCCACCATATTTTTCCCAAATTAAAGGTGCATACTTTATAGAGGCTGGGTGGGTCACAGGATTAATTCACAGCTATAATGACAGAATAAATATTTTTCTACGACTGCCGAATTCGAACCCGAATCCTTGGAATTAGCACAATGCCTTACTACTGAACCACCGACGTCCCTACAGATATAAAATTTACACAAATTGAATTACTCATATATCTTTTTATTAAGTGATCAAAAGAGTTCAACGGGTGGTGTAATACTCTCAACAAAATAACTTTCGCTAAATCCTAACAAATTTAAGAAAAAACTAGTCCATATGCAAAACAGAGAATATTTTGAGATTTCGACCTTCGCGTGAGGGGAAAGAATTTAGCGTGATACAGAAATTTACGAAGGTGTAACATATTCACAAATGTTCTTCGGACGGAAGATTAGATGAACCACTAATAATATACTTTCACTATTTTTAATATTTTTTCAAAAGATTTTAAACCAGTAAAATATCTACTTTCATTCATAATTACGATACAGTTTACCATTTTTACTCTCATACAAAATTTATTTTAGGTGAATGTAAATTTGCCTTTAAACAAATTTTTATTCCCTTTAAGCATTAGATAATTAATAACTATTATAAAGTTAGATATTCATACATATGTTCAATAAAGAAAAGAAATAATGAGTATTTTGATATTTCTACATAGTTTACCAATGGAATAATAAATATTGATTTTTTTAAAACTTCAAAATATTGTTTAACTTAATTTTTAAATAATAAATTAAAACTTATGTATGCTTAGTATACTTATGACTAGTGAAACACAATTTTTTTTATTCATATAAGTATAGATAGCCACAGCATAAATTGTCACATTATAAAAATGTCTGCCATAATAAAAAAAATATATTTAATTTTAATCTTAAAAAAGAGTACAGAGAAAAAACATCACATATTATACTTTATTCAATAAGATAGAGTTACTTAACTCTATCTCTTCCACAGTATTGGATATCAGTTTCTTTTAAACCAAGGGCTCTATTCATATAATCAAATAGGTGAGGAGTAGAAAAGCTTTATAGAAGGCTTTATTAAGCATTAAGCTCTAACAGATGATACTTATAAATCGAATTAAATTAAAAAAATAAAATACAAAATGTTTTGGGGTCTTTTTACAACCAAACTTTTAAAAACTGGTATGTAGTTTTTAAAATATTTTTGAGATAAAACTCAATGTACATATTTGTTAACATTGTAAAATTTCCTGTTTTTTTTTTTTTTTTACACCATCCGATCTAGTCTAATTTGTTGATGACCTCATCATTCTTCTAAAAATTATAATAGAAATAATTTGTATAAACATCATAAAATCCTATGATATTAGTATTATAATTCACCGATTACTTTTTAAATTGTCATTTTTTTTCTATCTATTCAATTTACTAAATTAAGTTCAGTAATTAAGTTACAAAATTAAATAAAAGATAGTCCGGGCGGTAGTCAAGAATGGTACAAAATACTAAAAAAACATTTTTTTGGTGACCTACGTTCGCTCAACTTGGCAGGGCTTCCTCAGGAAAGTGAAGATTCAGAAAGATTACATGATAAACCATTTGCATAGTGTCCTGATGAAACAAAACAAAGTGGAGCGAAACGTTGGTTATCAATAAGTTGTTTTGTTACATACGGTGAACTATAAATCTTGCTATAGAAATTATGTTAAACTGAATATAATCAATTGTTATTTTTAGAACAGGCCGAAACCTAACTAAAATAAGATTATAGTAAAATAAATTAGCTTTAGGACTAAATGTGATTCCATGTTTTCTTAATCTGTTTAAATTAATGTCATAAATAATAATCAATAATAATAACAATAATTTTGTTTAATATTATTTATTGCTATTTACAACTGTACATTATAATACATTCAGTAAATCTGATCTAAGTTAAATTGGAGAGTTATAGGCGTGTAGAGAAACTACCCATTGATAGCACTCTAATGAGATTTTACATTAGCTGGTCTCGTGGGCATCTTCTTTTCAGGCGCCTCGGAGGATTGTCAGGAATGGTTTTTTGGTGAATAGGTTTACGACGAAGGGTAAAGGTGATTTGATGGGATTTGTTGGAATTTATCTAAATCCCCCAATTACGACACCATTCTTCGAGGGCTGTCATATGGGGTTGAAGATTTTGAGATACAATTAATGGGTTATTATTAACAGCGAGTACACATGTGTCATCGGTATACGTGGTGAGGATAGTGTTAGGATTGGTTGAAATGTCAGCTGTATAGACGGTGTATTATAAATTAAAATATAATATTAATAATTAGGATGAGTGAACCCTTGAGGTTCCCTCAAGTATCTCATCGCGAAAGTACAATAGGGAATATTATTAGCCTTGTAAATTATTTCTTTTACGTTTTGGACAGAGTAAATTTACAACAAAGGAAAATAAGGAGTATCTCCTGCCCTTTAGCTTGTTGATGTTTCCTCTAAAATTTTGTAAAAAAGGCCTCAATCTTGTTGAACTTCTTAGAATAAAAATTACTCATTCAGTCTTTATGAAATATTTAAGATTTCTACTTCCTTCCTAGCCAAGTTTATTTCTTTATAATTCCCTATTTTATTTTATTAGGGGTATTTATTGTACTTCATGATAAATTGATTTGTAATATTTTAATTTGTTTCTGTATATTTAGAATTTATTCTTACTTAGTTCTTACATACCTGGATAAATCACAATCAATATAGAAGTACAGATTTAGAGAGTTACTAACATTCATTCCATATGTAGTCTCCCAAATTCCACAAGTATATCTATATCTCAGATTTTTATCATTTTTTTTTGTGTATTGGTAACAGTACCTAAATAAATTATAAATATATTTTTTACAGAAGTAGTTTTTTTCAAAATTATAGAGATAACGGAATTTCACTACGTTTTGGATAAAAAAAAAAGTGGATAGATTTACAACCAATTGTATGGGAGGTGTGCTTTATAGTAGGGATGGGATATCGATATCGATATTATCGAAATATCGATATTTTGTCTCCGATATCCGATATTTTGATATCGATATCGAGTAACCGATAATATCGGAATATCGATAATTTTCCTTCGATAATATCGGAATATCGGTTTCTAAAAAAAAAAAAAAAATCGATACGATATCGACATTAAAATAGAGCAAAATATCGAAATAAAGATGTAATTATCAAAATATAATGTCGATATTCCATTTTTTAATTTCCTATATAATTTTCTAGTTTTAAAAAAAAAAAAAATCAATATTTCGATAAAATAATATCAGATTATTGTTACTAAAATTTCATATCAATATTACAACAATAGAAAATATCTAAATAAAAATGCAATTATCAATATAAAAAATCGATATT
>NW_027114541.1:399176-411496 GCF_000696795.3 Halyomorpha halys | reverse complement strand
GCTATCCGATATCGATACCGATACCGATATCGATATTTTTCTTTCGATATCCCATCCCTACTTTATAGGTAGTTTTAAAGCTTATTGTATGTTCTTTCATTTGATAATTAACATGAACATATTTTTAATAGTTATCAATTATGATTTTAAAAATCTCATGAAAACCAACCTAGATGTTTTTTTATATATGTTATTATGGCTTATATTGGTTATATTCAGGCCGAATTGCAAGATGAATAATTAGTGAAATTGCAAATAAAGAAAAGCTATATGTTAAGCAGGTGATATAATGTATCATATTGCAAGAAAGAATAACCTAATTTTCAGTTGAGAGTTTGAATATTCTTGAATAAAAAGACTTATTTAATAATATGAAGTATAAGAATAATAAAATTTGGCTGAAATTTATAATTCATTTTTGTCCAACTAGAAAATATATTGCTTTGGAGAGATAAAGAAATCACATATTTTATTCGTTATGATTATAAACGGAAAACCATGCATTTATAAATTAAATAAAATAAAACCATTTTAAAAACAGTTTTAACATAGATCTAGGGGGTGTTTTTTTAATTTTTTTAGGTAGGAGTGATGAATGTATCTACTTATATCAAGTATAAGTTCTAGTAATTTCTCTGTAAGTTGGCACTTGAATGAAACATGCTATAGGGAGCTTTATATTTTATAATTATATATTTATTATAATTAATTTATTTATTATATTATTGCTAAAACACCTTTTAAATATCTTTTAACAATTATGCAGTAGTTTGGTAAGATAACGTGGTTTATATTATTTTATAAATCTTTTCAGAAACAACACTACATAGATTATTTGCCAATAATTAATTTAATATTATTAATTGGTAAGATAATTATTAGTATTATTTAATGTTTTTATTCAAGAATTTACTCGCAACCTCACCATTTCTCTCTCCATTTTGAAAATTGTATATCATATAAGGAGAATCAGAGTATATCCTAACAAATTCTATCAGGTCACCTTTATTCTTTGTCGTAAACCTCTACTATCTTGTCGTATAGTGTCTTTTTTTAATATTTCACTTAACTCTGTTGAACAGATTCGCTACTTAGGACTCCATCTTGACACGACACTTACTTAGAATCCCCATACTAGACTCAAAGAAGAGCTGCTCGTGGATTCCAATAACTATAACACTTACTTGACAAACGCTCTAAACATCCCATTTACTACTAAAACTCTTATACTTTATGATAATCAGATCAATTTGGACAAATAGAATGGAAATTTGGGGCTCAACCAAACTATCAGATTCCTTCCGTATCAAATCCTTACAATCCAAAATGCTCCTTATTATATCACAAATATACTCCTTCATAAAGACCTCAAAATCCCATTCTTTGCAGATTTGGCCCGAAATCTGTTCTTAATCTCTCATCAACAACCCCTGATTATCCTTTGAGGCGTCTGAAAAGAAGATGACCAGAAGATTTTCTAATTTATAGCCATTATTGAAGAATTGGGTAGTCCCAATATTATCATGTGTTTCGAAACATTTATCATACTTATTGCCCCCCCCCCCAGTGGAGCAGCATTCCCGTTCTTTGTACCCCCCGGCCAGCGGCTCCTGGGCCAATATTAGGGGTATTCATGATCTTTAGTTTAACAACACAAAGCATGCTAAATGGAAAAACTCATGTTAAATGGAGAAATATTTCTTTCTTTTACTAGGTCTGTGAAATGGAGGATGACGTCACGCAGCAGATCAGCTGAGCTAGTCACAGTTTTGTTTGTTGTGTTAGGTTACTTCCACGTAATTTGTGTTTCGATTGTGTTAGTATTGTTTTGGATGTTTTTAAAACTAATAAAGCAATGAATGGCCGTAATAATAATGTAATGACAGTTGTCAATTATCTCATTTTGATTCTGCTCTTCACAAGTTAAAAGATCAACAAAACATTCAGTGACCAAACTTTCACACAAATTCCACTTTTCACTCAGTTTAGGTATGTTGTAATAAATTACTTTAATGAAAACTAAAAAGTAAACAATAACATGAAGTTTAGGAAGGAAAGGTTATAAAGCAAGTTGCTCAGAAAATCCGCTAGGATCTCTTATGCATTTAACATTTAACATGACTTTAGGGCAGCTTACAATCTTATACTTATAACATTTAACATGGTCAACAATTTTACATTTAACACATCATGAATAGCGCTATTGTACCCCCCGCCTTCAGCGGACCTAGCTAATCCACTTATAATGTCATGTGGCAAAGAGAGGGCACTAAATATTAATTCTGTTATTTATCTGTTTGATAAAGGAAATTTGAAAAAAAAAAATGTCTTTTTTTTGTAGTAATAAATGTCAATATATAAATAAATAGAAAAAATTCAAATCAAGTAGCTAAATATACTTTTTTTTATATTTGGGTTCTCATGGTGCATATCAAATGAAATCACGTGCAATAAACTTTATAATGAGCTTAATACATCCCTCCAGGACAATTAGTTATAAATATTTTGCAGTTTTGTGACAATGGGAAATTCGGTTACTCGACCGTACTTATACAAAAACCTATATTAAACAAAATAATACTCACGTGTAACTATATTTTTAATGTATTTAGTTAGTATTATTAATATACCGAAAATTCTGAAAATCTGATGCATGTATGTCTATACTTTCTGTGATTTCGTATGGAATGATACAAGTAATCTTTAAAACTATTCATTATTCATTAGTTCCAGCAAAATATGTCTTGTCATTTTCTTGTCTTGACATAAACTGGCATTTTCAGTTCCCTGGCTATTCGGTTTAATAGAAAATATATTATTAAAGGATTTATCTGACAGTAGGTATAATAGAAAGGATCACAAATTTTCTCTTGAACTTGTAATAGAAAAACTTCAGTCGCTAGCGTGCCGTTACATCTTGAGCGTTTTCCTTATAGTGTAATTATTCTTAGGAATTTATTTAGCACGTAAATGCATAGCCCATTATATTTCACCTGTGTTCTCATAAAAAAATTGTTTCTAATTTTATTTACCATTAATTCAGTAAATATATTGTTCCGTTTTTAATTTAACAATTCTTAAATTAGACAATTTTATAATGCTAACGCTGCCATTAATGAATGTTGACAAATATCACTATCCCTTTGGATTCACTGTAATATAAATAAATGAATATATTATCTATTTAAAGAAAATTCAAACTTCTGAAACTAAATTTGTCAATAATTGTTGCCTCATCCAGGATAGTAAGTACAATAATAAGAGTTGTTCTTCTAAACTAAAGGCACGAAGTTTAGTTCATCGCTAAACTTTCCTTCAACGTAGGCAGATGTCTCAACTGTTCAATGAGAATTCGCTAAAGAAAAGTCAAAGTTCCTAACAATCATTTAGAGTGTGATTTATAATCATTAAAACGATTTAATTATAATTTAAGTGATATAAATGTTTTAAATTTATAATTGATATAGTGTGTGTAAAAACAAACTTGATAAACTTAGCATTATTCTTCTTCAGGTTATATCGTATATATAATAATACAAACTTTTTTTTTAGTACCGGTTCATATATTATCAATAAAATGTCGTGTAATTGTGGGTAATTTTAGCCGGCTACAGTTATATTATTAATATAATGTAATTAAGTTATATTTATATGACCCTATAATCTCAACCCATGCGTGTCCCTTGAATTTATAGCACTTAATAAATGTACAATGGAGCTAAAAAATAATTATAAAAGAAACATATTCAAAGGTTTACAGTTTCATCCTTAATTGGCCGTTTATAAGTCTACCGCTTCCCTTAAATTACCTACAAAAAAAAAATTAAATATCTCTTCAATAAGTCATTTTTTTTTCTTTCTTCCTAGCTTTAAATTTCTTTCATAACCATAAATTAAATTAATTGCTTCAGATAGATTTTTTTTCATGGTTTGGTCATATTTTTATTGTATTAATAGTGATTTAAGGAAAATTTATTTTAAATTCTCAAAAAAATTCCTCTCGTTTCAAATCCTTACAATCTAAAATCCTTAATGCACCTTACTTTGTCATGAATAAAATAATCCATTAAAACTTTAATGTACCATATGATCTAGCCCAAACCAGATATCAATCCTTCCATTCAAAAATCCCTAACCATCTAAACCCACTAGTTTTAATCTTGTTTACTCTTGTATTCCTGAAAATCATCTGAGGTGCCTGAAAAGAAGATGGTTTCGAGACCTACTAATGTAGAAATTTTATTAGAGAGCTATTGTTAAAAAAAAAGTTAAATCGTAGATCAATTCTCCTATATACCGCACACATAAGATTACTTTATGCAGCAAAATCAAAGTTATAGCAATAGAAAATTTGAGATTATAACTTTAATAACTGTAACAACGAAGCATAAATAAATAATAAATTGATGTATATATAAATAAATATTGTCTAAGGAAAAGCAAGATTAGTTTAGGATTTAAAATAGGGTTAAGTTAGGACAGGAATTTAGAACGATAAAAAATATATATATATATATCTTCTTTCGATTTACACTCACAGTTTATTTTTAAATTTTTACTCCCTTCCTGGCCATTGGCCATATATAAGGAGGGGGGGGAGGATTATTCTGCAGACCTATTATAACCAGGATGGAAAGTCAAGTTTTCATTCCATGGGTATAAACCACATTGAAATTTATATGGAATACTATCTGAGTAGAAAAAAATATATAAACAAATAAAAATAACAAGTCTATAGAATGCTGCGTTTCGTTTCAAAGTACGACGAAGGGGATGAAATATACACCAATAATTAACAAAATTGTTATTCGAAATCACTTAGAACATGAGCGAATGAGAGAGTTTTTATTGTTTTTATTTTATGATAATTATTTAAAATTTTAAGAAAAATACAGCTTTTTTTACGATAATAACTTAAAGACATTTCACTGGATAAATCGTGGGAATAAGCGAGTATCTTGAATAGTTTATGTTACAAGGCGAAGATAAGCTCATGAAAACTTCATTGGTGAGTAAAAATCAATTTTCGAAAATTTGTTTCATAAGTATCTTTATCCGCTCATAAATTAAAAATTAAAATTAAATCTGTACCGCTACAACTCATGAAGGTTGGAGTACTTTGTAAGGAAGAGAGCTGGTACTAGACCAACGGTGGTGCAAGGAGGTGATTTTGTCAGACTCACGGTTGATCGCCAATCAAATTATGAAACTGGGTGGAGCTTCCGAACCCACAGGGCTGACTCACCGGCTACAGCTAACAGATAATAATTATCATCCATAGCCGGATTTGAATCCGCTTCCTTGGAGTTAAGAGTCCATTACCGTACCATTGAGCTATCTAGTTCCTTTATCCGTTCATACTTTCTATAAATATGGACGTGCTCTGAAAAGTTTACGCTAAAATTCATTTTAACCACCCTTGAAGAATGGTGCCAAAACTGGAGGATTAAAATAAATTCCAATAAATCCCACCAAATCACATTTACCCTTCGACGTAAACCCATGACCTCTTCCCCTACAATATCCTTTAATAATACCCCACTTATTCCTGTCGAACAGATCCGTTACTTAGGACTACATCTCGACAAACGACTGACATGGAATCCTCATACAAGACTAAAAAGACAAGAAACTGCTCGTAGATTCCGACTATTGCAACATTTACTGGACAAACGGTCTAAATTGCCAATCCATTACAAAAGACTGATCTACATGACTATTATAAGGCCTATCTGGACATACGGAGTTGAGCTTTGGGGCTCCACTAAACCATCAAATTCCTCCAGAATCCAATCCTTACAGTCCAAAATCCTTCGTAAAATCCTTAATGCTCCTTTCTTTGTCACAAATCAAGTCATCCATCAGGACCTCAATATTTCATATGTTGCCGATTTGGCCAGAACCAGATACCGTTCCTTCCATAATAAACTTCTCAACCACCCAAATCCACTTGTTTCTAACCTGGCTTCTCCTTCATTACCTAATAATCCTCCTAGGCGTCTGAAAAGAAGATGGCCTCGAGATCTTCTTCTCTAGAAATGTTATTGGAGTTCTATCAGTGGGTAGATTCTCCACATGTTTTTATCATGTTACAATGTCACCTACAGCAAATTTACTTGTAGTATATATGTGTATACAGTTGTAAATATCAATAAATAAATTATTAAAAAAAAAAAAAAATCATTTTAAATGTTTATATATTACTTTTAATGTCGTAGATGTCACATAACGGTAAAGAGAGATATTATTTTGAGGAAAAATGAAGTATTGTCTGGTTGAAACCATGATTTAGCCGTCTATGGGTTGTAGATAAAAATGTATGTAATATCCTTTGGTAATGAAGCCAGGACTTTGTACCATTTTCCTCCCGTTGAGTTTAAAATTAAGAAAGTATATAAAATATTAATTAATCCATTTCATTTTTTTTTATATGTATTACTTAACCCTTGAGGAACTTAAATATTTACAACCTCTCCACTATTTTGATTTATGAAAGACTTGCCATTCATTAAATGAATTCATCTAACTGTCAACTTCTTCTCCTTCGAGGGTGCTAATTACTAAGAGATTCGTTAGGGTCATTTCAGAAGAGAACCCCATGATTGTTCTTCGTCTCGTTAACTCTGGTTCATTCCATCAGGAAACCAACTCATTCGAAACTTTATGACTCCTATATTAAATTCTCTGTTTCAATTGACATATGGTGTATTGCAGGGGATTAGTCTATTCTGTTTATATGTTTAGTAATTAAAATTGCCAAAATTATTAACAACTATTCTATTAATAAACAATTAAGTTGTATATCAATATATATAACCAAATATCTTTATTCACATAAGATAATTGTATTGATAATTGATGACAAATAATGAATCATTTAAGGAAATTTAACTTACTATAAAGTAGTTTATGACACTTATCTTCGTAGGCGTAGTAGTTTTTATGATATTCACATATGAATATAAAGATGGCAAATGAAAATTTGTCCGAATAACTATAACTCAAATTATTTTAGCAAATTTCATGAAAACTACTACTCCTACGAAAATAAATGTCATAAAATACTTTATAGCTCATTCAACTAGCTTGAATTTGAGTGCTAATAGACATCTGTACGTCAAATGGTTTTTGAGATATGGATTTTTCAATATAAATTTACTAACTACTGATCTTTCAGTAAGTTCCATTTTTATGAAATGTTGCATTTAAAAAAGCTATATCTCGTGAACTATTGAATGAAAATATCTCTATCAGGGCTTACATTTTAGCAAATTTACTCTTCTTTAAATGATGCTCTCTTAGATTTTCTATTCTTGTTGGTAGTGGTAAAGATATAGAGCTCCGAATAAAAAATTAATTATTTTTAACGTTTTGTGACAGCCGTCTTTTTTTATTTCCCTATCTATACTTGGCAGACTCATCAATTTTGACTAGTAATTATACTTTTTTTCAATTAAGTAATAAAAAATTGGGTGAAATAACTGCCTTTTTTCTCCTCTTGGGCTCTTGTACTACTAGGTGTGATATCAACTTTGTTAAAGAGACGAATCCCAATCCACAGTCTTTTACGGAAGTTTCTTAGCACAAGTGTTGTGGTCATGTCATTAATGTTGAAGTGACCTTGTTATTTGTCCTCGTTCGTTTGTAGAGTGTTCGCATGTTTTCGTTAGCAGTTGGTATGTGAAGGCCATTATGTAATATTACGTTGTTGAGACAACAAAAAAAAGAGTTAAATACGGACAGGTTTTACTACTAACCATTCATGTGGAATATCTCATTTCTGATTATTATATCCATTCATATTACAGACCAATTCAACGATAAATGTCACGAATAAGCTGTTTGATTTTGAATCCCAAGAACCACAAAACGTTATCATAAAGCACTAGTTTTTTACTCCAGTTGCTGCTGATAACGAAAACTCTCATTGAACACTCTTACAAGTCATAAAGGATCCGCTGCCTTCAATATTTAGTTGCCAGGTTTCAATATTGTCAAAGGTAATTAATTTTCTTATAATATTAAGCTCATGTATAAAAATACAAAACCTAATAATGTTTAAGTTAGGATAATACTTAGTAGTTAATAACTGTTAAATCATCAATTATGTTAATAACTGATACAAAAAAGTATTTAAAAAAAAGGACCTGGATTCAAAGGATGTGATTGAAGAATAAAAGGCATAGTTGAAAAATCAAGAGGAATAAAACATCGCTCAGTTGCGGCAAAAAAGTAATTTTTCAAAATTCATACTTTTTCAGGTGATTTGACGTTTTTGAAAAACAAAAATTTAGAAAAAAAAGTTGTTTTTGTAGCATGTAAACATATGTATTGTATATATGTCCAGTCATGGATAGATATGCAATACATATTTACATAGACGCTGTGTATTTTACCAATCCAATGTATTAGGGCAATATGGCCAAATAAAGCATATTTCTCTCTCTATGCATATTAATTAACTATAACAAAGAAATAAATAAAAGTACAATTGTCCGAAATATCTTAGAAATTATGTCATAATAATTAAATGTTCGTAACATTGTCCTCAACAAGAAAAAAAAGTTTTTCGAATAACGAGTTTTAGGAGCAGTTGACTAATATAGAAGATACAACAAAATTTTAGGTAAATCTAACATTCATATTTAAATAGAAAAGTCATATGATTGTCATAAAAAGTTTACCAGCCAAAGAAATAACACATAACATAAATCAGCAAAATCAAACAAAGTGAATAATTCTTGATTAATGAAATTTCGGCCAAAAAGGAACAAAAAATAGTTTTCAGAGAATAAATAAATTTAAAAAAATGTATTAATAATAATAAATAATTAAAGAACAATCAGAACCATCCAACTGTCGTGTACAGAGACAGCAATAGAATGAGTAAAGGCGAATGATTTACGGGCAATCGTTTTTATATATAACATAATTTTGGATAATAATGCGATCAAGCATCTTTCGAATTCCGAATATTTAACATATGAAGGTGGATAAGATATAATGCATGATTTTCACGTAAACGTTTCTCATGTTGTAATTCAAATTATTTTTTGAATAATTCTGCAAGCTAAAATCATCCCAAGGAACTGATTGACAATTTTTTATTAATTCAAACAAAGCTTCTAAACCTTCCATATTTACTAGTCATACCTTTAGCTACTGATGAAGTAATTAAAAAATTGCTAACTTACGGATAATATCCCCTCGAGCTGTATTATAAAAATAAATATTTATTTCTTATTTATTTAATTATTTTTTATAAATTATGTTAATTTTATCGGTCGGTGAGATATTTACTATAACTCAAGAAATATGGCAATTTAAAAATAGTTTTCAAATCTACACCTACTGACTAATAATCTATAATAACATTATAAAACTAATAGCTTCACGGCTTTGCAGAATAAGAGTGATAAAATTAATCAACTAATTGATACATCGAACTAAGTGAAGCAAGGAATTGAGACTGATTGCTAATAGTTTGAGTAAATGATTCCTCTCAAATAAAAATTGAGAGGGCATATTCTGGGAAAGATGTTCTTGTGAAAATGTTTAAGTAAGTAGATTTAGTTGTTTCTTTTCACCTACTTTACAATTTCTCAAACAAAAAGTACATTGAAAAATATAAAGAAAATGTGGAAGATGTCTTTCATACACTCCTTCATGAATAAAACGAATGTTTCATAATAATCCTAATCTTTTGAAAATATTTACATATATATAAAAGACAGACCAGCCGTCAGGTAGGACAGGGGGTGCATATTAGGGTTTAAAAAACCGACATTTTAGAAAACCGGTTTTAACCGGTTTCGAATTTTTATAAAACATTTTTTTGCTCGAATATTCTGTAATTCGAACAAAAAATTTTAACAGAAAATTTAGAGTGATTAAGAGCAGTTTTTGACTGAAATTATTTACTGTTCAATTTTATTGATAATAAATTTTTTTTATGCAATTTAGTAGAACAAAGAAATAATAGTTGACCAGGATAGTTGTTTATGCATAATTTTCACATATAAGGATGTAAATATTTTTATAATAGTGAAACGAGTTATTCAGCAAAGGGTTCGAATAAATAAAAACAATATATTTTCATATTTTTATAATAACCTTATTATTTTTTTAAAAAACAATGTTATTAGATACAAATGGATACTTATTAAAAACAATTAGAAAATATATAACTGTGTATTATATAATGTAAATTATAATCAAAGCTGAAATACAAGAGTAAATAAAGTTTATGCATACACACTTATTAAAATCAATTTTAGTTTTAAAGTAAGCAAAGGACCGAGTATTTTCTATTCCGAGCAATTTTAATACAAATTTAAATATTATATTTATTTTTTTGTTTAATGAAATATGATTTCAGAAAACAGAGGACGTCTGTCGATTTGCTATTTAGCCGTGTCCTTAGTTTATTCACAAAATTCCCCGAAATAGAAAATACCCTCACTTGCAACCGAAGTGTTATTCATACATTGAAAACCGATATTTTCTACTAAAAAACCGATTTTCGAATTTCATAATTTTCTCCAAAAAACCGGTTTTAAAAACCGACAAACCCTAGTGCACGTTCACAGGGTTCGGCCCCTGATGCATACTTTATAACAAAAAGTATAATAAATTATATAACGTACTTTTGTCAAACTCTGGCTGTGTAAATTAATTTATAAATGTGTATGCTGTTTATGTGCAGTAATTTGATACTTTCATTATAAACCTAAATCCATGTATTAATATTATGAACAAAAATAAATCATAAAATATTGAGTGGAAGGTGGTTGCTCAGTTATTTTGCCCTAGATCCGGTGATGGCTGTCCAAATAAAAAAACAATAATATATCTTAGGTATATTATGATATATTAATATATTATAATATATGTAATATAATGTTGAAGTTCAATAGTAAGCCATATCTGAATGGTAAAAACAAGTAAAAAATTTTCAATTCTCAAACTAAGTGTGAGATTTCAATCGCGAATACAAATAAATAAATTCGAAAATAAATAAATCTATCTCTATTTTATTAATATTTTTGGGCTCTTATGCGAGTTGTGTTGTTGCTGGTTTGTCGGTATATAACTGACTTTATTATTGCCCTGATTACGCTTTGGCAAAATGTTAATTGGTTTATTATTATTGCTTTATATTTATTAATATTACTAGGTTAATTATTATATTAAATATAGTAGTGCTTGGTTCGTTATTCACTAGTGTTCTAGAAAACACATTTATAATCCGTCAATTATTTCTTTTATCATGATTATGTAGCTAATGATGAGAAATTTTCGGAAAACCTGTAATTATGTTGATTATCGTTTTTCTTTAACAATAAGAGCCGTTGTATTCAAATTTCAATGTGTAGTATTCTTTCAAATATATTTGACATCATTTTAAAATACTTTCAACACATATAAAAAAAAAAATCTTTATGTTTTCCCTACATCAAGCTGCTTATCGTCTGGTACCTGAGAGGTACTTCAAAATGTATCAAATGTTTTACTTTAATGTATTTTGTTATTTATGTACGACAATATTGAAATATTTTTTGTCATCACATCTTCTGATTACTATGTACTTAACAAACTGGGTAGTAAAAAGTATCATTTGAATAATAATAATTTCTAATTCTATCCTATTTTAGGTATAAATTTCTCAATGACTATATTCTTATATTTGTACAATGAGATATGACATTTACCCAATATGTTAATAAGACTAATTAAAATAAAAAAAAAACTAGACGAAGTGAATGTATATTTGCCACTCTGGCAAACCAAGATCAATATTTGCCTGCATATATACATCCATTTTGACTGTATATATTTAATTTATGTTTATTTTTCTAGGAGGTCAGAAAAAAAAGTGAATGTATATTAAAAATAATTTGTAGCTTATAGGAGTTTCTTATTAACTCCTAAGAACTTTTGAGGGTCGATTTTAAAGATTCAGATAGTTTAAGTGCTGCGAAGGAAAGAATGGGGTGATAGGCATCGGAAGAGGGTCTTTTTTAAGCCATTCATGGAACAATGCCTAAAAAAAGTGGTTGTGCTAAATAAGCCTTTTTTTTTGTTAACATATCACCAATTTTATTATAACCTACTACACATTAGTGTGTATGAAGTTACATTACAACACCCACAGAGCTTTAAGTTAGTATATATTTATTTAGAAGATAAAATAATCAAAACAAATTTAAAATTTCGTTCTATAAAACTCGTAGTTAGTTTTTTTATTTTTTATTTTATACCAGATCGGCATG
Organism: Halyomorpha halys; assembly: GCF_000696795.3. Taxonomy (NCBI): domain Eukaryota; kingdom Metazoa; phylum Arthropoda; class Insecta; order Hemiptera; family Pentatomidae; genus Halyomorpha; species Halyomorpha halys. Next base: position 399,224 of record NW_027114541.1, on the reverse strand, counting down.
GTGGGCCTTACGTGGTTGATATAACCATTATATATTATAACAATTGTA
>NW_027114541.1:396404-397210 GCF_000696795.3 Halyomorpha halys | reverse complement strand
CTAGTTCTGTTACATATGGAACATTAAGGTCTTTATTTATGATTTTATTTGTGGCAAAGTAAGAAGCGTTGAGGATTTTGGGTTGTAAGGAATGGATACGAGAGGAATTCGAAGATTTAGTGGAGCCCCGAAGCTCAACGGTATGTCCAGATTGGCCATATTACAGTCATGTAGATCAGTCTTTTGTAATGTGTTGGAAGTTTAGACCGTTTGTCCAATAAGTGCTGTAATAGTCGGAATCGCAGTGCAGTTTCCTGTCTTATGTTTTTATTATTAAGTAGAAATGTACGTATGAACAAATTCACAATCATACACCTTTACACAGCGTTTCTGCATGGTGGTAGAGGTATGGGCCAGGCTTTAGAGCCTATTCCCTCGTATAATACGTCAACCAAAGGGATAGAGCCTCGTCCCAGATCATGGTGGATGGTCTATCCTCTGCTTAATGGATTGGTGGTCTCAACCCAGACCTTCAGTTTATCAAAGAACTTGCTGTCTAAGTACTGCGTATCAGGGAGTTCTTTGTAAATCCTCTGGAGCATGCTCACATGCCGACCCACCGGAGTACATCTTTTTCGGTGCAACAAAGATCACATTAGGAGTTTTGATATCCTTATAAGTTTGAAGTTTTAAAATGACAGCACCAACGATGTAAGAAACTGGCAGAGTGTGTTAACTTTTTGGCGGGCGTGCATGAGCCTTCCCCTGACGTGACAAGAGAAGCAATATTTATCTTTAGAGTTCGAGTCTGGCATCCAGGTCTGCTCTATAAACTTCGTCAATTCCTACCCCCAACATATTTCCTT
>NW_027114541.1:383577-395544 GCF_000696795.3 Halyomorpha halys | reverse complement strand
GGTTCCTTCCCAAGATTTTCAAGTGTATATGAAACATACTACATATTTACCTGTTGTATTATTTTGTACAGTTGTAAATTACAATAAATAAATAATTAAAAAAAATAAAATAAAATCTTTAGAGTTACGCTGTTCCTAGCACATAACCCATTTTGCAATACTTTGTTATTTGAACTAAGATTACCTTGAACGTCTTTTCCTGTTGAAAACTTAGATTGGAAATTTTTCAAAGCCCCCAATTTTCCTTATTTGATTTCCAATTACCCCCAGATTTTGAATACTTCCCCATTACTGTATATTTCAAATTCAGGTTGGACCAGGACACTTTTTAAATGGTGTATCCATCAAACAAATTGTAGAACTTTTTTGAGGAAATAATTTCTTTGAAATAACGATTGTTCGTGGAGTACTTACTTAGATGAAATTATCTCAATAGCATAATAGTTATAGGTAGTTATTTGATTGAGATTATTATCAACTAATTGTTTAACGAATAATCGTTAATTTAGAAATTAATTAATTTAAAAAGTGCACAGGATTAAATTTTAACAAAAATAATTTTTTCAGTAGAGTTGGTTATTTCGAAATGTGTTGGCCCGAGATTGCCTCTATATAATATGGATCAAGAATATGTCTAGCCAACTGATATACATTTTTCAGAACAGCTGTTTCAAAAATGCCTGTTCAATGTTTTACAAGGTTAATACTCCTTAATGTTATAAGTAAAAGATTAGAATTATGGTGTTTGATCAGTAAAATGTTGGTATTGGGGCGAATTGTGGCTTATCGAATTTTTGGCCAAGCAATGAAGTCAATAATATATATATTTTTTTAATTTTAACAAGTACATATTTAGAGTGGCATATTCTTTCAATATATAAGGCAACTTAATTGTGTTTGTTTTACAATAAAACTTAAAGAGAGCTTTCAAACCCCCCCCCCCCCTCGTAATTACTTCACTTCTAGAAACTACCAACTTCGGTCAATTTGGAGATAACAGCTATTGGTGACCCTTCTAAAGCATTTAATTATATAATTTATGAATATTTAAATAGGTATATATTTGTTTATATCGAATTTTATTCATTACGAGAATGATACCAAGTTGAGAACTTCACTGTTCTATAATGAATATCGTTATTATTAGGATATACGATATATTAGAAGAATGTATAATTACACATATATACATCTCGACTCTTTCATACAAATATTAAAATTATTTTTAAAAAACAATTTATCCATCTACAAGAGAGAATTTTAAATCTAAATTATATTTTTAAAAAATCATTTTTGTTTTGAGTTATAATTTGAATAAAAAAAAAAAGTCAAATTGTTTTGAATACAATATTTTTGAATGTACTTCCCTCCTGAAAAGATACTGATTTGTAATTCGATGGACCCTTAAGATACCTCTAATATCTAATATTACATTTTCAGAAATTTATCACTCTAAAATTTTCTACATCTGGATCAAAAATAATGTTTTTATTATTTATAACACTTTTAGATCCGGGATTAAAATTTCAAAAATTATTAATGTTATTTATGTTATGGCATCCTGAACTAGGCTGAGCCTACATCAATTATTGGTCTATGAAAAATTAAATTTTTAATAATTCAATTATTTTTTTTAATTCTGACACCTATCGTTAATATTATCACTATTTACAAGGAAATGTTGAAAGATTAAAGTTTATTAAATCGCATAAATCCAGAATGGTTGCATATTTTCAATATAGCGAAATAAAAAATTATGTATATCAATATTTATTTTATTTCTGAAAGCTTTTTATTGCGAATTGCTTAACATTAAATGCATTTTTTATTGGAGTGTTTTGGACTAGAACGTATCATTTAGGAGTTATAAGTCTTTCAGCATAAACTTTGGAATCATATCAAGGTAATTCCGATTTTAAGTAGAGGGTGACTGGACTATAATGGTCAATAATAATAAAGATTTCATTTTATTTAGCCTTCTGGAAACAATTGAGCCAGTAATTGACTACGTAGCTATTGTCCCAACGGTTAGAGAAGACCATTACTGCACTGAATTGGGGCTATAGTCAATTAGAACGAACCCTCCTTGAATGTTCATTGCACCTCAAGTACTTGCTAAATTGTTACGTGCAAAGTACATCCCTATTGCATTTTAAGATGAGAGAAAAAGCTTACATCGCCTGAATTTAAATTTTCTTTTTTTGTTTTCACAAGATAGAGGAAATTTTATGGTTCAGACTAAAAGAGAGATGAAAGTTAATAAATGAAAAATCATGTAAGATAGTAGTTTTTCCTGTACAGTATTTTGGTGACTGAGAAGAAGCGAACGAAAAATAATAAATTACATATACTATATCCATACCTTATTCAAAGATTTTTGAATCATTCACGTTATTTTAGTAAAATAAATACGCTGAGGTTTGGTATCTTGTATATCCGAATTTTTCCTCAAACACTTTTGGTTGATCAATCCAGAAAAACATAAGAACATTAGGATTCGCCAAAAAACAATTTTTTTAAAAAAATCGTAACTCCGCTAAAAACTTGCGAATTAGGAAGAAAAAGAAAGGAAACATAGAAATCAAGTCGATTCATATCTTCCGGTCGCGAATGGATGACTCAAAAAATTTTGATTTACTCAGATAATTTTTTATACTACTTAACTTGTCAATGTAAATACAATGTCTCTGGTCCATTATTGTTGAAAAAGGAAACATCATTTTTGGCCGCAGTACCCTTCTTGGGCTAAAAACATTTCACAGCACCCTTTTCTAACCAAAAACAAATATAAATTCCACAATTCTCCTTAAAACGGTTGAATATGTGAAAATAAATGCTGAAATGCAGTGTAAATTTCCTATTTTAATTAATTTTTACTTTTTTTTTTTGTAGAATTTTAAGAGTGTGGCATTTGCTTGCGGCACCCCACGGTTCCACGGCACCCACTATAGGAACCATTGAATCAGGGATTTAACCTAAAAGTTTTAGTAGAGTTTGCACTTCCATGTTTTTGGAGGTACTAACCACGAATTTGAGGTTTCCATCTCAGTTTTTAAAATACAAAAAAATACCTTTCTTTCGTGATATGAAATAAGTTTATTAAACATCAACTTATACTAAATTAAATAAGAGTGTATTCCTACATATGTGCACTGCATAGCATTTTTATTACCGATTTAGGAGGATCCGTTTTTAATCCAATGGGGATCCTGAGTCAAACGGTAACACGAATGAAATCTCGGAGAAATTATTTTGGAGGAGTTTTGAATATTTGATATATAATTTACTGACTAAGACTTTTAACTTCGCCATATCGAATTCTTTTTCCTTAAATTTAAAAAAGGTCTAAATTTATTTTTTTATTTTTTGTTACATAATTCGAAAATCATACATTATATGAATAACTTCGATCACAATTAATTAAACAACAGTAAATTACCATTTTTTTTCTGTTGAGGCTCTTCTTCTGATCCATGTTAAGAAGGACTATATTTCGTCATACAGGACTTATAATATTCTATATTATAATAATTAATAAATTACGAGTTCTAGCATATACTACAGTTCTGTGTGATTTTCACTAATATTGATTGCAGATTAGTAATTTGAAGATAACTAGAGACTTGACGTCGATTCTCCTCGGGAGTTAACCTAAAGGAATAAACATAAATACGAAACATGGTATACGACTTTAACCACCATCCGAGTTGGTCATAAAAGATGATGTGCTCAGAGTATCAGAAGTTTTATGAACAATCTAAAAGCATTAAGATTTTGTTTCTCCAGTGTGTGTCCTTAATCCATCCGTTTTTACTAATTTAGTATTTTTTTTAACCTGTCACTGGAAAACTATTTTTGCATTCCGTGTTTTAATTAATTAAGGAATTTTCCATAATTGTTGGCATTAATGATTAACACTAGTTTATGATTGTAGTTTTTAAAATTCTGTTGATTATTTGCAAATACATTATTTCAAATCTTTTCAATTAACTCTCGTGGTATTTTTGATTTAAGATAGAACAAAGAAATATTAATAAAAACATGAAATGTCGGGCTATTAAATCAAGAACCTGATAAAAATTTAGACGAAAGTTGAATTTATGAGTTATCTAGTGCCAACCTATGAATTTTTATCTTACTGTCTTTATTTTATCCCTTTTCGTAATATGAAAATAGCTGTCATAAGTACAACGTCAACTATGTTTGACTTTTTTGAACACACAAGCATATGGATAGCGACGTTTGTTAGTTTCATTTATACAAAATATTTGTGTGTACATTGATTTTTGTGAAAAGTGTGGACCCTTAGAATTTCTTTTTAAATTTTTTTTCTGTGGATACCTCTCCAAAAGCTACCTATCTAGGCCAATGTCAAATTTGCGGATCATGGTAAGCTCGTTAATTAAGATGAGGGAGAGGGAGAAATTGAAATATCTGTAGAAATCCCCTGTCTTCCGCAGATATTTCAATTTACTAAACTCATTCAGAGGTAGCGTATTATGTTTGAACTAACATTTCCAAATCCCTCTGCCTTCACGCCAAATAAACTGCTTCAATCAGGTTTTTATTTTTGTAATCCATTTTTCCATTATTTCAACTTTCATCCCGTGAGACAACTAAATAACCTCGGAAGAAATGCGTTGCTAGGGGTGGAGAGATTCATTATTTGAATGATGATTAAAATAATTTTGGAGGCTTAGTCAAATTTTCTATTTTTTTAAAAATTAAAATTCAGATGAAAAGTATTTAAATAGAAAAATGTAGTTTACACAAAAATACATTTTTATGGAGCAAATAGGTTACTTAATTTTCAAAAACTTCAAATACCCCCTCCATAAATATTTATGCACGTTTCATGTATAATAGTTTATAAAAGGTATTATATTTTATTATTCCATTAATTGCTCTCTTCTACCAGGATATTTAACCATCATTTTTTTTCACTACTATAATGAAATATCTAATAAAGTGTTTACTCAAATATATAAAGAAAATATCATAAAAATCACTTACGTAATTAACAACAGATATAAAAAAACTTTTGTGAAATAAAAATGGGGGTCGATTTTGAATTTATTGGGTATCAAATCTGAAAATAGTAATTTGGTATAATAATTATATTAAATGATCAAATGATGAGCCCCGTTCAGTTCAATAGCTGCTTTCACATAATACATTTATCTAATTTGCTCCTAAATAGACAGTGATAAATAATCAGAATCAGATATATCCATAACATCATAGTTACTCTCCTTCTATATCAGGTACCATGTGCTCTTGGACAAGGGTGTGGAAACGTTGGGCAAAGAGGACAATGTGCTTAGATGCTTAGACCAGTTTCCGATTGCTACAACACTTACTTGACAAACGCTCTAAACTTCCTATTCGCTACAAAAAATTAGTATACACTACAATAATCAGACCAATGTGGACATATGGAATTGAACTCTGAGGCTCCACCAAACGATCAAATTCTTCCCGCATCCAATCGTTATAATCAAAATCCTATGTAAAATCCTTGATGCTCCTTATTACGTCACAAATAAACTCATTCATAAAGACCTTAACATCCCATTCGTTTCAGATTTGACCCAAAACAGATATGCGTCTTTTTATTCCAAACTCCTTAACCATCCTAACCCTTAATCTTTCATCCTTAACAATCCCTGATAATCCTCCGAGGCGTCTGAAAAGAAGATGGCCACGGGAGCTCCTAATTTAAATTAATGTTTGAAGTACCACCAATAGGTGGTGTATGAAACATACAACATATTTACCTATTGTATTATTTGGTACAGTTGTAAATTACATTAAATAATAATAATAATAAATTTAATTATTTATTATATTGGGAAAGTGATCGGTTCAAATAATGTACGAATTCTGTTTATTAAATATCAATTATAGATATTTTAGATGTATAGTGTATTATTGATATATAAATATAAACAGATACAATAGATAAAAGTATATTACTGATATATCATTACAAACTATCTATGTTCAAAATTTACTAAATATTCAATTACTCCTATGAATTTCTCCCATAAAATTTTTGCCATTCATTCATTCTCATATGCTCATTTATAAGTTATGGTTCATTCCATTTTTATTTTAAATTTTTTGTTTTGGATTTACTCAATAAGTAATATTTCCATGAAATTTCAGAAATTTAAAAATCGTAATTCTCGGTAAACCTTCTATCCCCTCCCCAATAAGGCGAAGGAGCCCCATCCAAGATTTCACCCCTGGTTTCAATACTTGCTACGCCACTGCTCTTGAGGTACGATGCTTACCTCATTGCAAGATTTATAGCTTCTTGGCTGTCAGAAAGGAAGGGTAACTTGAAGACATGGAAGGGCAATTTGTCCTGGATTGCTGTCAAAGGCCATCAACCCCTTCTAATGATGTCATCTGAGAAACATAACCACTAGATTTGTAAAAATACTAAATCTATTTAACATAATTCTCTTAACTAAATAATTCATTAATTTAAAAAAAAAAATCTTTTTTTCGCCTTCAATTAGAACAAAGGTCGGTTTATATCAACCTCAAAAATCCTTCAAAAATTCCATACTTGATCGCATTTATTTGAGAATTCAATCGAAAATTAAGAGAGAAATTTTATTGAAGTGCACGCAGCTGCTCAAATATGTTGCCTGGGGCATAACAGTATTCTGTAAATCTTATATAGAAAATTCGTTGTGATATAAAACTATTAGAAATTTCTTAGAAAAAATATTATTAGATTAATTTAGTAAAAATTAATAAGTTTCATATTTAAATTTTTAAAGGAAATCTAGGCAAAAAATATATTGTATTTTTAGGATGGGCCTGACATAGCCTTATAATTCTCAACTTTTGCTCACACCATGACGACCAGAACTCTTCTCTGGTAACACGATCGAAACCTAAAACAAACTGGGTGCATTAGATTAGTATGAATAATATAGTTGACCGCAAGTATTGATTAATATTCATTTAAATCAATCTCGTAGGAAAAAATAAACAACAAAATATATCTCATTTGGTTTCCGAGTAAACGTACAGTACTTTTCTCAGATTTATCACTAGCCAGGCAGTAAGTCTGTGAAAATAGCGCAGAATTAAATTAGTATAACAATAATAAAATGTTTGAGATCCCGAAGAACAATTTCTTTAGACCTCTCTTGATCCGTGGGCGGTTATGTCTACTTACGCGATGTGACACCTGACCTATGTTAAATATTTACTGTCACTTTCATAGTATTCACTCCACAGCTCAAAAATCACTAACTTGGTTTACGTATGAAAAAAAGCTTTACTTGACATATTTTTCATAAAAAATAATATTTTGCAGGGTAAATTCTTAAGATTTTATTAATGAACTTAATAATATATATATATTTGAAGAATTTTAAATCTATGAAGAAAACATAGTTTTTTACTGTAAGAGGATACTAAAAAATCTGAATTCAATGGGATGGTAAATCTCTACAATTTAAAAAACTTTCGGGCTTCAATTAATCGTATTATTGTGAAAAAAGAAGAAACAATTTGCTCGTAAGTACAATTGCACATGAGATATATAATCATTATCTTGTGAATCTCCCAGTGATTTACATTTGTGGTTTAAAATCTGTTGTATAGTAAACATATATATATTTGAAGAATTTTAAATCTATGAAGAAAACATAGTTTTTTATTGTAAGAGGATACTAAAAAATCTGAATTCAATGGGATGGTAAATCTCTACAATTTAAAAAACTTTCGGGCTTCAATTAATCGTATTATTGTGAAAAGAAGAAACAATTTGCTCGTAAGTACAATTGCACATGAGATATATAATCATTATCTTGTGAATCTCCCAGTGATTTACATTTGTGGTTTAAAACCTGTTGTATAGTAAACATCTATTATCTATTATTTTTATGCAATAAGTAAATTGATTGATATTTATTTTACTTAATTACATATAATAGTATATTAACGAAGCAAAAGGATCATTCTAAAACAAGAATAATTGTCTTCTGCAGCATATAGCAGCGTTGAAGAATATAAGCCAATCTACTCCAGGATTACACTTGCATATTTCAAGGTGAGCATAGGCAAGATAACTATCAACGAAGTATATGGTCGGATAGAAGATGGATTTTCAGAGAAGAAATGTTTCTACTCAGACCTGCAATGAGCAGTTGACAGAAGTAGGGAAAAAGGAAGGGCGGTAATTCTGTTTTCATACCTTAATGCAACGACATAGATTGGACTATAGAATCTCTGGTGCGATGGGGTCTCATGGAGGCGAAGTGATCAATAATGAAAGTAGTGTCTTTGACTATTTTATATGACAATATTTCAAGAATGTGAATAAGAGGAACAGAGATAGGTACTTCTGTTGCTAGTCGAGGATACCAGAATATTGAAAACACGAAAAGTCTCAGCAAAATACTGACTCTGGAGGAACCAGGCTAAATAAAAGTTTACTGTACTAAATTCAAAGAACGTAAAATCCTTGATGCTCCTTATTACGTTACAAATAAACCCATCCACAAAGACCTTAACATCCCATTCGTAGAAGATTTAGCCCAAAACAGATATGCGCCTTTTCATTCCAAACTCTTTACCCATCTTAACCTATTATTTCATAATCTCTCATCCTAAACAATCCCTGATAATCCTCCGAGGCGTCTGAAAAGAAGATGGCCACGGGACCTTCTAATTTAAATTAATGCTTGAAGTACCACTCATGGGTGGTTCCTTCCCAAGATTTTCAAGTGTATATGAAACATACAACATATTTACCTATTGCATTATTTGGTACAGTTGTAAATTACATTAAATAAATAATAATAATAATAATAAATTTAATTATTTATTATATTGGGAAAGTGATCGGTTCAAATAATGTACGAATTCTGGGTGGTACCATGGGTAGTGGTTCCTTCCCAAGATTTTCAAGTGTAAATGATATTCCACATATTTACTTATTGTATTTATTATTTTGTACATATTTAAATTACATTAGAAAAAAAATTCAAAGAATGCCTCCGAGTAATGAGATTTCGACAGAGATGCAGATAAACAGTGGAAAGCCCTCAAAACTTTGATTTTAGAATCTGCCAAGGAGACCAGTGGTCTACAAAAAATCACCTGAAAAGACAAACGCAATAATTGTTAGGGCGACAATATAAAATTAATTAATAATAGAAATTAAAAATAAATAAATTAATTAAAAAAAAGAAGGAAGCCTGGATGTCCTACTAACATAATAAACCCCCCAAAATATGTACTGAGAATATAGATGCAAAATCACTTAAGCATCTATAATCGCACGTTATAAAACAGTAAAAAATAAGTCCTGTGAAATTCGTTAAAAAAAAATCACAGGGAAAATATCAAAAACATGAAAAGGTAAAACTCTTAAAAGGGTCAAAGAGCAAAACCACTGAGCAATGTAAACGAACAGAACTTTGCAAAATATTAGATTTTAGGCGTAGGAACTACCTAAATCTCTTCGCTAGTGAAAAAGCGACTAAAGAACGGGAACAGACACTTTTTGAAGTCAGTGAAGAAACTATTGTAGAACTGGCTCTTGAGTTCTTCTGAGTTCTTGAAATATAGCCGAAACGAGCTCATAAAAGCGTTACAAAGTTTATTTCGGACTCTATGAGACACAAAGGCAATCCCCTAATATTGGGAATAGAACGTGATTATTCCAATCCACAAAAAAAGGGAGTCAAATAGAATGGGATAGTTACAAGTCAACCAGTCCCTCGTCCCTGGCCTACAAAAAAAGGTAACGACGAATTATAGAGGAACTGAGAGAAGAAAACAAACTCAATATTTACATATCGGTGTAATTCCTTACTCTTACCTACGGAAATGAGAGCTGCATCGTGTTTGACAGGCAGATATGCAGAATAACAGGAGCTGAAATAAAATTCTTACGTAGCGTTGCAGGAAAAACTATAAGAGACCGAGCAAGAAATCGAGGGTTATGGAGGAACTGAAAATTCCTGCTCTAAAATCCAGCCTAGAAAAAAGACAACTTTCGTTCCCGTCTGTCGCATGAGTGAGGACCGAGAACCCACAAAGGCGATTAAAGCACGACTTACTGGCAAGATACAACTCGGGAGGCTTGATATCAATTGCTTCGGAAATTTGATATCAAGATTATATCCAAAGCTTTGGGGGAGAGTCATTATTATTGAATGAGCTCGTATCGTCTTCGTAATGAATTCTTGGATCGAGGCATTGAATATGGCATAAAGGAGAAAAATAGAAGAGAAAAGAAGTTTTTTCTATAAATCGAATTTAATTATTTACTTAGAAGGAAAACAATTACTACCCCCTTTCCTTCTGAAAAACTTGTTATAGGTCTGAAAATTCTTAGACCCTACTACGAGTTTTGGCTCATATTAAAGGCTGCTATTTTTTTTAATTTATTTATTTCCACCTTCCTCTACCTTATAAGCAATACAGGTGTGCAGCAGCAGTTCGATGTTACATATCCATCATCAAACTACTACTAATAAATCAATTTACAATTTTAGCGATTCATGTACAGTTTCTTACAGGTTTCATTAGTTTTCAGTCTTAAGGTTCAGTCATCTGCGCCTCTTCTGTCCGCAGGCATTCCAAGGGCTGGTTTTCTTCATTGACGAATATTGAAGTGACTAAAAGGCTTAATAATTGTTTTCCACCCGTAAACAAATTCTTTATAATACAGGTTGTTATCTTTGCTTACTAGCTGAGGGGAGTCGTTCTCTGTGAGAGCATAGAGTCCGGTTTACCTCAGCAATCTGGCCCATAATACATCAAAGGCCATTCGCAACTTTTTCCTCTCGCACCATTCTCCAACCAGGTTAGCACAACATTCTGCTTGCTGTTTCAGGCCGGCTATAGCAATTAGAGGACACCACTACAGCCAAATCGTTGACGTAACCAGTGACGGAAAACCGCTCTTCCTCTAGGGCTCCCAATAACTCGTCAAAACTCAGATTCCACAGGGATGGGCCAAGTACTGAGCCCTGGGGGCATCCCCTCTCTTAATCTTCACACGTTTTATTAAAAGCTCGTATGATCAAAAACACTGTTTCCTAACGAAGTACTATATCCGTATTCAAGTGTTGTGATAATGAAGTATATATTTATATACAGACCTTATAGCATCATTAGTGTGATTTAGATATTTGATATGCATCAAAATTTTTATTTCAGGAAATGTAATTGTAATGAACCGACTGCAATTTGGTATGCATTCATTATTTTATTTTCTATTTAGTAACAGTTACATATTATTTCAATATCATGTTGTAATGTCACAGTGCTATGCGTATGTAAAAAAAAAAAAAAGAGTAATATTAATTTGATAAAAAAAATTAAGGGATAGTATAAGTTACTAGTCTTAACTAATTGACTAATGAAAAAATACTTCATCTCATTCACAAGAACAACAAAATACTTTGAAAACTTCAACATGTTACTCACTACCCTTCCTCCCCCCCCCCTCGCAACACTGATAATTTTTTTATTTATTATTTTTCTGTAAATTTTCTGAAAAAAAATTAGTTTACATATACACACTGTAAAGTGAAAGAAGAACACATATTTCCAGAAGACCTATTTGGATTTTACTTACCTTTTTCCACCTGAAACCACACACATAGTTCCATAGATTATATTTCAGGCGCATTATAGGTAACAATATACGCTTACGCGACACTGACGTTTTCCTGGATATAGTTTAAGTATTCGGAAGAACCTAGCATTATGGGTTTCTTTTCAAACTTAAATCTTTTTCCCTTTGGGCTTACTGCCTTGACCTTCTTTCCTTCGTATTATAAGATAAGTTTCAGTTTTCACCTCTATTTACCAAACCAAATTGTATCGGAGACACCTTTGTCAAGGGTATTCACTGTCGTTATTTTATCATAATAAACAATGACAATGTATACCCACGCTGCGTCACTTCCATATATAAATATA
>NW_027114541.1:380773-383517 GCF_000696795.3 Halyomorpha halys | reverse complement strand
TATGTTAAGTCAGTCATATTTGAATAATCTTAGTTCGAGTAAGTTCCTTTTTTTTTTTCATGGACTCCTGTAATGATGTTAGTGAATATTTGGTACATACATATACGAGGTATGCTATATGTATAGCTGGGTGTTAAGGACACCTTGGATTGCCTTTTGGCATTATTATTGGCATTCACGTCCGATGAAGGTTGTTACTTGGTTGGCTTACGCTTGTGGATTATTGGAACGGGGAGGGGCCGTTCCGCTGGTAAGGTAAGTTCCTAGCTGTGTAATAATCATTAAAACAAAAGGCCTATTTTGAGTTAGTGAGTATAAAAAGTAATAGATAAAAAATGAAGCTCTTAATTATTTTAAATAACATTCGGACCACTGGAATTAATCCAAATCTTTTATTAAACTTGTAAACGTACATCGGATTCTTCTTATAACGCCGGTTATTCTGTGGAGGAAACCACTAATAATATAGCATTGCGTAGTGTATTTTTATTGATATAAAAATCTGCGATCGGTCATCAGATTTAACCAACCTGGTTATTTTTAAGTTGAAGGTGAACCATTCATTACTATAGGTAATAGTAGCTTGTACAGTTTAGTCTTGCAACACCCTGTGGTCAGTGGGTCCGCTTGCGATATGTTGTGTTATGCTAAACGGAGATGTTTACAAAATAAACGGAGCATGGCGTATGCCGAACGCTCCGAAGACCATTTTCGGTGGCATCTTATGGTATTACTGTTGCATAGATCTTTATAAATACCAGATATACTATATTCCAGTATAAGTCGGTTGTATGATACCTTCTAAAATAAAATATAGCATGTACGTATCATTAAGTCGTGGGAACTCTTAGATCCCTAAACTTTCTCCTATGTGATTTCTCTGATTGGGTTACAATAGATGATCCAGTTTAGATGATTTTTTAAAGGTTTAAGGTACCTTTTGACATAGTTTGAACGTTTGAATTGTAATTAAATAAAATAATTTTCGAGTTTTATCTCTCTTTTCAAAAACAGTTTATAATAGATGTTTTTTCAACAAAAGATAACTAAAAAATTAAGTAAAACAATCAACTAACGAATTATTTAACGTAATTGAAAGAATATAAAACAAAAATTCACCGAATTCTTGTTATTACTCCAGTTATACTGTGGTATAAACTAGTTGTTTATGGTAAGGAGGAATAGATAGTCCATCGTATATTAATAATTGAAGAAGAGGGTCAGGGGGTCCGGTCAGTAAAAATAATAAATATTTTTTTTTATTTATGTTCTTTATGCTTACCACACCTCCTGACTATCTTCTCCAATTAGTATTGTTTTTTTTTATATAAAAGGCTGCATTCGGTCATCAGGGTTAGCAATGCTTGTTTTAAGGTTGGAGGTGAATGCCTTCATTGAAGACATGCTCCTGTGGTAGAATATTTTAGTTTTGCAACATCCTATGTTCAGAGAGTCGAGATTGAAATAATATTAAAAAAATTCAAGATAGTGGCTATTTGATATGACAACAGTCAAAGTTACGTAGTGGGAGAGTGATTATTTCCTCCTTGAGTTACATTTCCGCTTAAGCTCCTTTCCTCAAGGTTCTCTCTCAAGTATATTTATATCCATAAGTAACCTCTCCGCCTAAGCTCCCGTTCTCAAATCCCTAGCCATAATGCAGACACCTTTGCCACGGCTATTCACTCTCAAAATATAGATGCTACTGTGTGCATATATATAATATACTGTGATATATAAGTTAGAGTCATCTGTTACTTCGATGTCAGCTGACTGAGATCAGCTGATCGAAAGATATAGATGAATCGAACCAAGTAAAGCCATCGACTACGCAAAGGCATTCGACTCCGTGAGACACGTATTCTATGCCGTAAGCTCGCGGACTTCGAGTGCCCGGAACAGCTCTACAGTGTGATCGCCTTGTTTCTAAACAGCAGGACCATCGCTGTGTGGATTCTATCTATCTCACTAACTTGCGGAGTGTAGAAAGGCAGTAAATGCAGCCAAAACGGACTGTGTTGTGTTCGCGCACAAAAAGCATAAGAGATCAAGACTGCCTAAGACTCTCCATGTAAATGATACGGTGAGCTTACCTTCCAACTCTATCGTATATTTGGGCGTAAAGCTGGACCATCATTTTAAGTTATTTGCCCATCTATATCAGAAGGCGAGAATAGTAAGACAAAAGTCATTTCGTCTCAACCACCTCCTTACTTCTCCTACCCTCTCACTGAGATTGAAGCTGCAGATATACAAAAGTATTCTGAGACCAACAATACTATATGGGACACCATTTTTTACCCACATATCAGATGGCACCCAGTACCTTCTTCAGGCTTTTCAGGATCCGATGTTGAAGAAAATCGTACGCACAACATCTTGAAGAAGGAAGAAGCACGTTAACACCTGCCCCCCCCCTCCGGTGCGTTGGCAACACACTACGTAACGTTACATTGTATTAGGATTAAGTTTTTATTAAATCCAGAACTAATGTGTGCCCTAACACATTATACACTTTTATAAATATGCACTACAAAACTAATAAACTCAAAAGACTCCTTAAAATGTTAATGTTCTGCAGTAAAAGGACAAAATACATTGCTTATAAATACGCCATTAAAATTTTGTAGGGGTTTCGAAAAAAAAAATAATAATAATAAAATAAAGCTAATATAGTTTTGCTTTAACGCATACTTAGGTTTTATATACATACATACATACATACATACATACATATATATATA
>NW_027114541.1:365209-380708 GCF_000696795.3 Halyomorpha halys | reverse complement strand
TATATATATATTTCTAGTACTAGTTATATTCACATAACACTTTCGGTCCTTGGCAATTATTTGGTATCTGAAATGTACTCTTCTGAAGCAATAACATCACAACAATCACAACATTTTATTGACCCTAAAACAGTAGCATCTGTAGTTTCCACGGATTGGATAAACGAATAGAAGAGTCCAACCACTGAAAAAATGCCGTGTCCATTTACAAGTCAGATATATTAGAACGGCTTAAATGTGTTGTGTGCATTATGTCCCAGAGTTTATTTAATAATCCTAATAATAACTAGACCTGCAAATAACCGTACTTTATTTTTAGTACAAGACGTAGAACTCTTAAGCTAAGCACGGGTGAAGAAAGTGTCAAGTTCTTCACACGGCCTGGTTAAGTGGATACCACCATTAACAGACCACTTAAAGAGAAAATTACTGAGCCCTTTAATTAATAAACAGCCATTGAGAGCTGGTTAATATGCAAAGCATCTATTTATAATCTTAATGGCTGAGTCAGCTCTGATTTATCTCCCTATCTACATTAGCTAACAGGCTTTTTTTTATTATTATTTATTTAGTAGTAAACAGAATAATTAAATCTTATATTGATAACTTTCAAGAGAGACATTAATTTAAAAAGATATGATTCCAGAAGCCAAATTAATCAAACTTCTGAGCTTGAAATCAGTTAATGATACAATTAAGAATGCGCAAGAGTTAATTACTTGACAACTTTGAGGAGCGATCTGCATGTAAAAAATATATTAATAGGGGTGTTGTATTGCACTAAGTGTGCAATACATACCAAGTTCATGGTCCAAGGTTAAACAACCAAAACCATAGCTGATAGCCAAGGTATAAGCTAAAAATTAAAATAATATTTTTAAAAACTAGAAAAAATAATATTAAAAAAATTATTCAAATATTGTAATTTTATTTTTGAGTATACCCAATTAAAAAATAGCTGTTCTCAAATCAACCTAATAAGGGGTTATGTTCAATATTTTCAAAAGTATTTTAAACAATTAAATAAAATGAAATGTGATCTTCCTTTGACTTGGGTTAAAAATTAACAAATTAAAATATTTTTAAAAAAATGTACAAATCAACATAAAAATAATCATATATGCATAATACAGTAAGTTTATAATATTACAGATAGTGTTATAAATATTATAATAATATTAATAAATCATTGCAAATCGGATTCTGAATTTGTTTTACAATTGATGCTAAACAAACGGTTCTTGATTTTAGATTCGACCTTGGTTAGATATGGGTTATTATTGAATTTTATTACCCTTTTTAATTAGCCTTAATCAAATCTTTACATTAAAATTATTAATAATGATTTTTTTTATTATAATAATGAAGGATGGTTCAGGGTCATCCTCTCTGACAAAAAAAAAAAAAAAAAAAAATATACTTTTATATATAGTAATTTATTTAAAATGAATGTAAGTTTTTTAGAATTTAAAGGCAAAATTATTTCACTAATTCTAACCACAAACAAAATGCACTACTTTTTGATTAATATGCCATCTTCAGGAAACAATTTATATCTGCATACTCCAGCTACACCCCGATAGATCACTAACTCGGAAGGTAGATGAGGTTAGGTTATAAGTCTGGTCTGTCGGTGTGTGCTGGAATTTTCAACTAAAACATTTTGGTTCCTGAAGATGGCATAATAGCCGATATGTAGTGAATTTTGTTTGTTGGATTGGAAATGGTGAAGTAATTTTGTAAAACAAAGTAAAAAGTAAAATTTAACTATATATATATATTTTTAGAAGTCTGGTGGTTTCATTTTTTCCACTAAATATATCATTAATACTCAGAATAAAAAAAAATCTTTTTATAAGATGTAAAATACTGAGTTGAAGCAGTAAGCTGTGCCAACATCAAAAAATTAAGATTTAACTATAGTTAATTTCAAATCAAATTAAAATTTAATCATAATTAAATTTACATTATTCAATAAAACTTCAATAAATAAATTTTAAAAAAATTGTAAGCGAATGGTTCCTAATTTTTTGCAAAAATGCATTGTTACGGTGAAGAAGGTAAAGTACTCTTTATCTGAAGTCCCGCTGTGGAAAAAAATAATGTATCCTGTTAAATCAACTGTGGATCGATCTTGGGCTCAGGAAGAACCTCCTGGGGCACAACCAGCCTAATAAGTGTACTTTCTGGAGAAAACCTGGTGAAGAAACATAATTATGACCAAAATACTTCCTTGTAATGTTTATGGATATGTATTGCTCGGAATATTTAAATTGTAAAATCAAGAAGGCCTTCAGATGCCAAATGGTTGATGGTATATTTTACAAACTACATCGAATTTCTGCGGAAAGAGAAAATAATCTGCTCTTTGGTCAGAAAGATAAATTACCGCTATAAAAGAGAAGTAGCAAAAAGAGGGTAAAACATACGATATCCATGGAATAAGAAATGCAGAGCTCGGTTAGACAACCTTATAAATAAGAATATCCCAGACACCGCAAGAATAAAGTCGGAAATAGATACTCTTCTATTCTACTTGCACAGGGGCTTATGGCACAATGATATGGAAAGCAAAGGCTTTCCCATTTAAAAAGTAAAAAGGTTGACACTGGGTGGCAATATTGTAGGTTGGGAACTATTATTTGCAGTGGAGCACTGCGCAGTTAGTGAAAGAAGAACATAAAGAATTTGAACAGAAGCGCAGCCCTGACATCCTAAGTAAGATTACACTAAACATTATTATACAGTTACTTTTTCTGAAAATGATCCCAGAATACTCTGCATCATAGAATACTCTGCTACTTGCAGTTCAACTTTAAAGCTAACCTCAAACAGGTTAGATCTGAAATGAAATTTGTCTTGTCCCAGCCCGAGTTTTCCCTGTCACTTTGATGATGTTTAAAATTCGTTTTGGAACAAGTCCATTATTCAGAAGTATATAAAAATCATCTTTTTAAAAAATCTACAAAAAGAAGGGGGAGTTTCCTAAATGCATGGGTAGGTGTTTAGGATGGTTTGAATCAATCAAAATTTGGTACCGATTGTTTAAATTACCTAAATACACAAGTAATTGAATTTAAAAATTAACTAACCCCTGTCGGACAGATCCGCTACCTTGGACTACATTTGGACAAACGATTAACCTGGAATCCTCACACAAGACTGAAAAGACTGGAAACTGCACGTCGATTTCGACTATTACAGCACTTACTAGACAAACGTTCTAAACTTCCAACACATTACAAAAGACTGATCTACATGACTGTAATTAGGCCAATCTGGACATATGGAGTTAAGCTTTGGGGCTCCACTAAACCTTTGAATTCCTATCGTATCCAATCCTTACAATCCAAAATCGTTCGTATAATCCTCAATGCTCCTTACTTTTTCACAAATAAAATCATACATAAAGACCTTAATGTTCCCTATGTAACCGATCTAGCCCGAACCAGATATCACTCCTTCCATTATAACCTCCCTAACCATTCAAACCCCTTAGTTTCTAATCTTGCATCCTCTTCCATTCCTGACAATCCTCCGAGGCGCCTGAAAAGAAGATGACCACGAAACCAGCTAATATAAAATGTCATTAGAGTGTTACCGGTGGGTAGTTTCTCTACACGCCTGTAACACTCCATTATAACTAAGACCATATTTACTAAATGTAATATACAGTTGTAAATTTCAATAAAGTTATTAAAAAAAAAATTAACTAATAATTAATCGTTAACAAGGAAAATTTGGTTTCTTTTATGTAAAATTAGGGTGATGAAAATTGAAATGAATAGGTTGATTTTCATGTTATTTCTGTTTCATTGGAGTCCATGTTTACAACTGCTAACAAGGTGATTCGGATTCACCGCGAAAAGTCCTTTTCTAGCATAATAAATACAATCAGGAGTGACTTAACCAAGCAGTGCAATCGCAAAGGGTTCCTAATATGTACAGATGCCCCTAAGTTGAGTACATCTTTGTCAGCAGGATTAAACTCTTTATCAGTTTTTATTAATCATAAACAGTCCTTTAATTTGTAAGAAAAGACGCAATTCTGTTTAAATCACTAAGTTTTTAGAAATGAGAGTCCGCAAATATATATGAAGGGGTTAGTGCATGAAGAGGTTATATTACATGTTGTAAATTTAAAAAAAAAGTAAGTTCAATTTTTTTTTTGAGCTTAATATATTTTGAAGTGTGCATGGTCCCTTCTACACCAGAGTACCTCATACTAGCTAGATAGGTACTTGCCCGCTTCATCCATAATAAAGATTCAAAAAATGTTTCATAGCCCCTTCATCCACTTAATCCTTCATTTATTATATGTTTGAAAAAAAAATCGTTTATTAAACATTGCAATCCTACATTTTGTAATAAATATTAAAAAATACATTATAAACATTAATATAACTTTGAGATATAATATTATCTGTCTAGAATTAATAAATGGTTTTTAAAACCAATTTTGAACTGTAATGTTTTTTGTTTCCAAATCCATTATTTTCATGTGATTATATAAGAGCAGATTTCGTTAATATCTAAACACTCATCTTAGATCTTATTTTCTATGAACTACAGTATGAGGGGAAAATACCCCTTGCTGGTGCCCTCAGTGATTATCTAATCTAATTAATAAAACTAACGATTCATTAATTGAATACTTTTGAGAATTTTGCGTCGTCTGTAGCTGAGTTGAGGCGTCGCCTTATCAACCTTGTAGTTGTAACCGTGCCGGTTAGTATCCGGTCTGTGGGGTGGGGAGGTAGATTTCGTGGCGGCCCCATAGAAAACTAACCCAACGATCATGGTTTTAATAGAATGGTAGCTTGTAGATAACCTTCCCCCTTGGGGGAACAGAAAAAAACTTTCGAGCAATTTTGGTGTATTTTTTCTCATAGATGGACTAAGCCAAAGCTGGACCTGTAACTCACAACGAGTAATGAAGCATTGTATGCGGAGAATGATACGAACAAAGGTTTGGCCTCAGAATAAAATATGTTACTCACATTTCTCGTAATAGACATTTGGGTATACATTTGGTTCCAGGTCTATCAGATGATTTTTCTGAAATTTAAATTCAGGCATAACCGATAATCGTTAAACGTAGATGTTTCCATTCAACTTTATCAATCCACTACTACATATATATTTTTTTCATTTTACTGCATATTCAATTGATCTATTGAGCAGTGAAGTGAACAAGTAGACTAGATTTTTTTTCTTTAAGTAGGAAAAAAAATGATAGTGACTAAAGAGGAAACGTCAGAGACAGGAACCACTCAACATCGGTTTAAAGGCCCACAAAATTACTTCTTGGATGGGGGAAGAGGGTTGAAGGGGGTTGGTTATGGCCTGCTTTAGCGGCCAATGACAGATCTTCCTCAATGTGGCCACTCCACTCATATATCAACCGAGCTTTAATTAGTCAGCACTTGTGTCATAGCTTCAATCTTTTAGGATTAATTGATTTTTATTGCAATCATATTGCTATAAATTACCAAAGTTTAAGAAATCAAATGGCTACCTAATTCTGATTTTAATTAAAGAATCGTTTAGTTCTGGCGAACACGAAGAAAGACATACGGACTTTCCGAGGATTCGAAGGCGTCTTAGAACTTCATACAGTAACATTCGGGATCTCATACTTGCAAGCCAAAGTTGGACCGTTAATTAAACTATAGTCTTTGTTTTTTATTTATCATTATTATTATTTTTTTTTTTTTATATTATTCCTAATTCTCCCTTCCGATACTATTTTCAACCACACTCAATGGTTTTTTTAATATATTAACAAAACCGCGAAGGATGGTTAATGTTCAATTCACAATATAATTAATTAATACTTGATTTTTTTTAATTAACAACTTTCAACAGTGTATAAAAAAAAATATTTATTTATCTGGATTAAAATTTTAATTTTCATATTTCCTTTATAAGAAAACAATGTTATATTAACCGTCCTGATAAATCATAAATTGATAAACTTACCCAGTTAATGAAAATTTAGTTAATTGAATTCTATAATGTCTCTAGGGAGAGAGAAATACTTTATTCATCCATGCTGCCCACATACATCGGGTTGCTACATTACACAGCATACTAATCAATCCGTGATCAGACATAAATAAATTACATATAATTACATGGTATAATAAAAAAGAAAAAAAACAGTTTAAAAATAAAAAAAAATAAATAATAATACTGATAAAATAAAATAATTTAATGAATAAATAAGACAAAACACACAAATTCCCATGCAGGTGATAGTGCATGATTCCCAACGAGTAAACTGTTAATATATTTTGGTATCCTTGCTATCCAGATTGAAATTAATGATTTTGAATATATCAGTTTGCTTTACTTTTGCTTAGAAGGAGAGTTGGTTTATGCCATTCCTCTATAGTAGGGCTGTGTTATTATGACACGCATACAAAATTTCCTGAAATCTTTATAAGAGTATATAAAGTTTATAAAATTTAGTATTCGGAACATAATGGTTTAACATGAAACATGATAAATGAGCATAAAATAGGAAGAAAGACTAAGCGTATTGTATTACTCTGTGACGCCAGTTCGTTTCAGAATTTTAGCATAATCTATTTAATTTTATACTGAGGTTTCGTCATCTCATTATCTTTCCATGTTTTTTTATTTTCTTGAAAAATATTTTTTTTGTTTTTATTTAGCAGCTCAGGGGTTCCTTTGATAATATGTTTTTTGTACATGTTCTCTTATCATTTATTTTATTTTTTAGGTAGCTTCAATACTTTCTTTTCATATTTTATTAAAATTAATTTAGTCACAATTTTAATTTTTTAAATCAAACCAAACGAAATCTAATTTAACTACTGATAGTATGGCCCCTTATTCCTCTAAACCTGCAATACACAATTTCTCACCCCCGAGATATTCACTCAAATATATTTGTTTTCTTACCCTCCAGCATTTATCTATTTATAAATACGATTACAATATACAATATAAGAAATTGAATATGTATTTGTGGAGGTTGAGCAAAATAGATAAGAAAATGATCAATTTAATTCCAAAGGTTCTATCAAATCTTTAAAAAAGAATGAGTTAACAATTTAAATTTTAAAAAAATGAATGCATAATTTTTACTATAAAACCTAAATTAATGTTTTTTTTTAAAATACTTTATTATAATATAATGTAAATTAGTAGTGAATGTTTCTATTATAGTCTAATTATAAACCTCCTTAAAATATAGATATGCAAAATGATAATAAAGGTACCTCTTACATCATGCAGGTGTTCATCTCAACCTTGTTAGAGAGCCCTTCAACTTTGAAACTTTATTAATTCCCTCCGCAACTGAATTTAACTTTATTTATTTATTTAAATTATTATCTTAATTGAAGAGCTGGCTTGGAAAACGGCCCAAAGGGCAAATAATAGTTTTGAGAAGTAGCGTTTAAAGCTTTTTTATAATGTGGGCATTAATTAATACCAGGAGTACTATAGGCATTAATTATAGAAAGGAGTATTGGAGATCTATTGATATTGTTTTACTAATTTTCTAAAACAAAAGGGAACCAAATATGGACGATACCAAAATATATAAATTAAAATATCAATATGCAGACTAAAAATAAAAATTGATTGGCCTTTTTTAATATAATGATACACTGTAAAGTAACTTCTTACAAGGTATGCCTCTTGCATCGGCCTTTGCATTACTAATGGGTTCATTACTCAGGAGTCCTTAGGATAACTACCAATTCTTGGGAGACAGCATATATTCACATTTAATGTGGATGAGTATCCTCTTTCTCTATTAGGGATTTGACAGATGTATTTTTATTTTAAGCTGGTCACCTTCTGTATTCTGCATCTACAGGCAACCTACGGCCGTCTCTGACCTTTCGCTAAGATCTGTAGCGAATATCTGTAGAACTGGCTTCCCTCTCGACTTAAAGCTTATTATCTGGACATACGGAGTTGAGCTATGGGGCTCCACTAAACTATCAAATTTCTCCCGAATCCAATCCTTACAGTCCAAAGTCCTTAATGCTCCTTACTTGGTCACAAATCAAGTCATCAGGACCTCAATGTCCCATATGTTGCCGATTTGGCCAGAACCAGATACCAATCCTTCCATGATAAACTTCCCAACCACACAAATCCACTTGTTTCTAGCCTGGCTTCTCCTTCATTACCTAATAATTCTCCAAAGCGTCTAAAAGAAAATGGCCTTGAGATCTTCTTTAGAAATGTTATTGGAGTTCTATTAATGGGTAGATTCTCTACATGTTTGTATCATGTCACTATGTCACCTACAGTAAATTTACTTGTTGTATATATTTTATACAGTTGTAAATAACAATAAATAAATTATAACAAAAAAAAAGCTTATACCTGTGGAGTGGAGTTTCCATACTGCTGGAATTTCCTCAAAACTCACTAATCTTCCTGTCAATTCACCTCCTATCCTATCTTACCTTACCTATTAAACATGCATTGCCGAAGACTTCTAATGTGGAGTACCTCACCCCTTAAACTGGTTGCAGAATTAATTATACTCAGTACCTCGACAAACAGCTTTATTAAGCCTAATTTCGTAAATTGTTAAAAAAATCTCTATGAGGTTTGTTATAATTAAAATAGTAATATTGACATTAAGTTACGCTACGTGACTCCTGTTGACCTCAAGTTAAAGCATTGTAACTAACAAACATTTGAATATACTAAAAGTTAATTTTTGTCAGTTACCATATGTTACGATCGACCATTCCATATATCTAAACTTCTATTTCCGATAACTGAATGCAATAGATTTAAAAAAAATCACCCAAAAATATCCAGTACATTAATATTTTTTAATCAATAAATTCATTTATAAATAGGTCACATGCAGTAGTGGTTTATACCTAAAGCCAGGAATAGCATTTAGATGTAGAGAACAGATTGGATAATTTAAGTAATAGACACGTTTCGATTCCATTCTATAACCATCAGGTTTTCTACATTGAATTTTTATTAGTATCAAATTTATGAAAGAATTTTTTTTATTGATGAGATTAACTCACAGTTTATTAAATAATTAAACTTAGTAATATTTCATAACATATATTATTAGAGTTTTCATCATAACATATTATGTTTTATACGATGAACATTCAAATAGTTGAAATATTTTATATAAGATGGTTAAGAAATATATATCACTAAACCTTACTTCTTAGAATTGACACAAAGTTTATAAAAAACCCAATGCACTTTGTTTTGTAACTAATAAGTTCCTTGTCTGCTTACCATGAAAAATAAAAATTGTTGAGCTAAATGAGGCTGTTAAAGTCATAACGGAGTAAGTCGATCAATCTTGGTTTTGAGCGCAATTGTAGTTTTATTTACTACCATGACGTTTTCTTGAAGATTCCGTTTCGTCACTTCAGTTTAGATAAAAACAGTTTTTTTTTTTCTATTCCGTACATGGTCCTTACAGCGGTACTCATGGATTTCTGCAGACACAGACACATAGCGCAGGAAGCATCGGCTACAAGATAGATGCCCTCAAGAAGAACACCACTAGGGACAATCCGCATGAGACTGACACAATTTTAATTTCATGGAATAGAAGAATATAGCGGAAATAAATTATAATGGAAGGAGTTCACCATTTCGAAGATTTTTCAGGGAAAGATGAAGAATCGTCGAACTCCGTACTCTAAATTGGTGTCACACTGAACCGGCATCTCACCTGCTCCAGTCACGTTATGGTAAGGCTTATGCTGACCTTGCAAAAGACTCATAAGGTGGATAGACCCATCTGCTAACGTCGCCACAACTCTCTCCTTGGCTTAAAATATACAAGACCCTTTGTGCGTCTGACTTTGATCTATTGTACACCTCTATTATGATACGTTTACAAAACTACGCTCAACAAGTTGTAGAACAACCAAAACTCCATTCTTCGGTGGATAGTAAGAGATACCACGCTTCAGAAGGCCAAAAACGGTACTATCCATGAAGAGATCCAGCATCTCTCTTGTGTCCAATTTCATCTGCTGACTAAAGATCAAAATCCAGTCCGGGATATCGCATCTCGATCATGTTGTGGGATAACAAGGTGCTGCAAATATACCATGTTTAGAGAGAGATGAATATTCATATTTAATGTTAACTATTATTAGTATACCTAATTTTTGTCAAATATTTTTGAACATTTTTGATTTCTTGAAAATTTAGTATCAAAATTGTAGCTTCCAGAAAGGACTAACCTTTATTCTCTAGATGGATATAAAACAGATAAAAGTAGGAGGAAGTAGACTGTAAAAATTAGCTAAATATAGACACAATGCAGCCGTTACTGTAATACTATATCGTAAATAAAGATCGCGTAGCGTACCACGTTGTAAACAGTAGCCGTTTAAGAACATGATGCTACAGTGCGCTGGAATTCATAACTTTATAAAACTACTTTTCTACTTTCAAAAAGGAGCGATGAGTCAAAATTATATCATAAAATCGTTTCAAAACAAATTATTCACAAGTGAGAATACGAAGCCCTAACTGTCTACGTAATCGAATGGCAAAGAAAGAGACTCCCTATTCAGTAGAGCCTTTATTTGAGGCAGTAATGCCTACGTGGCTGTCCAATCTATTGTGTCTCTGTAACAAACTTTCTTCCCTTCTCTTGTGTAACACTGTCCTCTGAGTAATCTAGATTTAGTGCCTTACGTACTTATACTTTTGAATTAAAATATGAAAAATTCCAAGAAGCTTCTAATCGACTGTTTATGAGAACGAGAGAGGTATCTTTGAAAAAAAAAACATGAACATAATATGGAATTGTTTTTGTTTTTTTCGGCCAAGACTCCCATTGGATCCTATACTGCCTAACCATGGTTGGGGGGTCAAAGTTCTTCATTTTGTGGGACCGCCACGCAATGAAAAAAGTCAACGTCCCAGAGCGGATTCGAACCGGCACCGTCAATAGACATCAAATTGGTAAGACTGTGTCTTAACCACTGAGCTATGGGCGGCCCTATAATAAGTAATATACTGACCTCAAAATATTTTTCTAGTTCCCCAGCCTAAGGAAGGAAAGAGGAGTTATCCTGCAGGTACTACCTATTCTAGTCAGAGAGGGATGGTCGAGTTTTATTGCAAGGGCTCACAGCGTTATAAAATTTAACTCGCTCATGTCGGATTCAAACTGACAACGCTTTTGACATGAGAATCTGGTCACCACGGAAACCATCAAAATATTTGTAGCTAGTCAATAAATAGACTATCAATATTAAGTCAGAAAAAAAGAAGTCATTTTCATGTCTCTTCCGTGGTATTTGGGTTGCTGTTTAGACTCTTCTCGATTTCCCGGATGTAACTATATAAATAGAAAATTTACGACTATTTTTGGTAATGTATAGTCCATTCCTAAGGCATATCAATAGAACATTTATAATTAAGTAAAGCCCCTATTCTGTCTATGTTTAAGTTTTATCAATAGCAATTTAATTCCATTTTTAAATATATTTATATTTTTTAATTTATATTATAGAGTTTTATCAATCTGTGATTAAGTATTGAAGATATTCTACAGCCCCTACCCTCCGTGTCTATCTCTAGTTGATATTTTTAGATTGATAGATTTATTTATTGATAGATATTACAATCTTCCACACAGTTGTGGGCAATAGGTAATATTGATGAATGATCTCATACATACTAAAATAAAAAAAATAAATAAATAAGTAAAAAAAATAAAAAGGATTTAGTGAATGACATAAATTCTTCCTTATTAAAAAACAATAGTTTATTTCATATCATCAGCAACGTTTCGGGAGATTTCCCCCATCTTCAGGCTGCTAAAAAAAATAATAATAATAAAAAAAAATGAAATAAAATAAAAAAAAAAACTCTCTTAAAATATATACAAACAAAAGAATAGACAAGATGAACATAATTAAACTATCTGTATGAAAAATAAATAAATAAAATAACATAATGATAAAATAATATATACAATAGTAGTTAATATTAATAGGAAATTTATAATGAACTATTAACAATCGTAATCTTAGTTAAGGGGAGTGCCTTAAGAAGGGTAGTAATAAAAGAATTTCAAAATATTCTAGAAAGAGTAAAACAATTTCATTTATTTTCTTATACTACTTTTACAGCTATCTTTAGCTACTTTAGTGTTTTTTTTATTATTCATTTCGTCCCAATAAACACACTAAACTTTAATATTAGTTCATAAATTGGAAGCCCTAACGAATTTTTTATATGATGTGATGGGTTTCTCTCGCCCTTGTGATAATAAAATAAACAGCAATTGGAATATAAAATTCAATCCCGTCTCGCAAACTGAAATTTATATGAGGAACTAAAGAACCAGTCCTTCAATAACAACTATTTCGGAGATGAACCGATACTGTAGGACAGGACCCTTAAAAGAGTAACTAGTCACGGATTATTATATAAATTATCTGGTTAATGTTGAATATTATATAATATATAATTTGATGAGTATAAAAAATTATTAGTTTAAATAATAGAAAGGGTTATTGAGGAAATTGTGTTTAAGAAATAGCCAAAAGAGAACTTAAGCCCTCATATCAAATTTAATTTTTATACATTGTTTCTTAACCAGAGCTATAAAATAACTATTTTGTCACATTTATAAAGTACGTTCATAATTTATTTATAAGGATAATAACTATTTGATTAATCAGCTTTGTTATTTTTTCCTAATTAATGGATCAACACAACAGATAGTTTATGTAACTTTTTTCAATTATCAACTTTGTCTTTAAAAAACTTCATTTATCTATTTAATTATTTATTAAGTCCCATCGATGTAAAGGGTAACATGGGGTGTATGGGTAAGTATGGAGGTTAAGGGAAGTAACAAGCATGGTTAAAATTTCTTATACTGCATTTGATATGCATTTTAAGAGGAGAATGAGGAAATGGATATATAACGGCTAGAAATCGGAAATCCGGCCTGGGTGGTTAAGTTTTCATTTCGAAGGACCACCACAGAAATAAAAGTCGATCATGGTTAGAATAGGGTAGTAACTTGTAGATAAGTGATGATCTGGTTTCTTCTCAAAATTTAAAAAATCTATTTTAGATTTTACATAATAAATTTTAAATATATAGAAGACATTTTTCGGTATTTGGGGGAGGGGGAGGTAAAAGGTGAAATATGTTTTGAGGAGGTTTTTTTTCTAAATAGATCTCCTCAAACTACTCTTTTGTAGAGTTAAGAAAATATGATATTGTGCTTACTTTTGAAGTACAGATCAATTTTGACAATACAAATAGCAGTCTTGTTGAATATATATATAGATATATATTTTTTCTGCTTGATATTTAATTTTGCAACTTTAATTTTCTCCTCTGTGTGTCTTAAATTTTCTGCTATCTAAGTGATATTTTAATCAATGAATTTTTGTATGCTTTTTTTTTTAAATTTGTTAATTGAACGCTCTGCTAAAAAAAAAAAAATTAATTCTGTACTGTCCTAGATGTTTTAAATTAAGTTTATTTGATGGAATAATAAAAAAATATATATATAAAAACAGTTAAATGCTTCAATTTTTTATTAACTTCTTTAAAAAAACATCAAAATAATAAATTATATAAGAAAAATATAATAAGTGTGTTATTAATTAATTCATACGAACATTTCTACTCTTCGTAACTGAATTCCAAACTTTGTACGAGCGAGAATCATTTAGCCTTCTGATAAATTTGACGAGATGAATACATAATGGAAGTAACATGGTGGAAGCAGATAAGGGAAACTGATGCCCGTCGCTAAATATATTTTACCTAAAGGTGAAATATTAAAGTACTGTATTTTTTTTCCAACTTCTGAGTGCCTCTTGACTATAATGAGCCTTTCCGTTGTGAGGCAAAATTCACGATGTATTTTTCTGATATTTCAGTA
Organism: Halyomorpha halys; assembly: GCF_000696795.3. NCBI lineage: Eukaryota > Metazoa > Arthropoda > Insecta > Hemiptera > Pentatomidae > Halyomorpha > Halyomorpha halys. The sequence goes on along the minus strand of NW_027114541.1, from coordinate 366,790 downwards.
TAACTTTTCTTGATTATAACTTTTTTATGAGAGCGTACTTTGTTTTTAGAAAGATATATAGATATATATCAATAGATATATCAATATCCTTATCTTAAGGTGCCACACGTTCAGACGTGCTTGAACTTTATGGACTAATGCTTTGAAAACAATTACAATTTGAGTTACAGGTTTTTAAAAAATATGTTGAACTAAAGAGAGAGAAAATTTTTTATATTTATCTTTTATTAATTTCAAGAATTAAATATTGTAATTTTGCAGATGGCCCTTACGGTACAGGCAATAGAAAAATGAATACTCAAATTAAAAAATCATATACTCAAATTAGATGCTTTATTACATGATTCTAAACTTAAGTTGTTTATAGAAAACCTTTTTTTCCATCACGATGGTATATCAATGAATATTAATGTAATTTAGTCCTAAATAAGTATCTATGTTACTGAACACAATGACTACAGCTCTGAAAAATTATTTCTAAAGGCTTGGCTTTAGTAATGTTGTTATATCCGTTATGTACATGACAAATAATTAGAGAGGAACTAATCTCCTTCAATCGCTCCCTTACTCTATATATAAGACATTTCTTTTATTTACTGACGGCCTACATGACTTGGCGATTATGGAAACTGCATTTCTGGGCGAAAAACCATTAAATTATTCATTGAGTCTTTATTTCCAAAACAATTTTAGTAGGTTATTAAACGATTTATTTCTTAATCTGCTATTTCAAATAAATTTTGCTCAGGCCCTTCCATAAACTCGCCGTTCATGATAAGGCAGACTTTATCTATCAACTGCGCAAATCATTCATTATTTTGAAGAAATTCCCAAACCGTTTGACGGGTAGTAATTCGATAACTGCACAAAATGTTAAATTATTTCAAATGTTGAAATTGCTATATTCAATAAGTATGGTAACGTAGATAGCTAATTCCTAATATTAATAGTACATGTCATATTCATTGACAAACTATCATGATGGAAAAAAAATGTTTCACCAATCTAAATTAATTAAATTAAAGTGGAAAGGGAAAAAAAAGGAAATATATGAAAAATGCATCCCTTTCCTTAAGGAAAAGTTCTGCGAGACCTTCGGAGAGAGAGAGAGAGTTCCCCATGTGAGGCTTCTGGTTTGGATCTCGCGATACAATACGAGATAGAACAAGGAGCTTCTTAGAAAGAGCCGGGAAGAAAAAAGGGCAGTTATCTCACCCCAATTTTTGATTACTGTAATGAAAACTATGTATAATTACTAGTCAAAATTGATGAGTCTGCCAAGTATAGGTAGGGGGAATAAAAAATGGCGGCTGTTTAAAAACCTTAAAAAAACATTCATTTTTCATTCGGAGCTCTATATCTTAAAAACTACTCTTAAGGTTAACCTGTTGAAGGTAGGTTCTGTTTGGAGTTTGTAAATGAACATAAAAGTGGTTAATAAAAGTTTTAAATTTGGGAAAGAATTTTATAGAAGAATTTATGGGACAAAGGCAATTAGCCGGCATTTAAGAATTTTAAAGAAAAAAATGAAAACAAAATAAGGAATCCTTGAAAATGACCTGAATGGTCGAAACGTCGGAT
>NW_027114541.1:354955-365159 GCF_000696795.3 Halyomorpha halys | reverse complement strand
AAGGCAATTAGCCGGCATTTAAGAATTTTAAAGAAAAAAATGAAAACAAAATAAGGAATCCTTGAAAATGACCTGAATGGTCGAAACGTCGGATGTTTAAAAAAGAATAAAGTTGAGAGAAAAAGGATCAAAATTGTTTTAAAAAGAAACTAAACCACTCTCAAACAAGTATATTAATAAAAAATAAATCTAATCATATAATACTTTATAGCTCATTAAACTAGCTTTAAGGTTTTTGAGCCATAGATTTTTCAAAATAAATTCACTAACTACTGATCTTTCAGTACGTCCCATACAACATTTTTATGAAATGTTGCTTTGTAAAACGCTATATCTAGAAAACTATTTAACGTAAATAACTCTATTAGGGCTCATATTTTAGCAAATTTGCTCTTCTTTAAATGACGTTCTCTTAGGTATTCTTGTGTTGTTCCTACTTTTTTAGATATAGAGCTCCGAACGAAAAATTAGTTTTTTTATCGCTTTGAAACAGCCGCCATTTTTATTCCCCGTACATAGTTTTCATTAAAGTAATCAAAAGATGGGGTGAGATAACTGCCTTTTCTCTCCTCTTGGGCTCTTGTACTAGAAGGCCTAGGTGTTAGCATTGGGGATATTGCGATCTTGGTGGAAAATATTATTTTGGACTCCCTGGGGATCATACATCATCACCTGCGTGGGAATTAGCTCTGAGATTATTCATTGTTTTATTTATTTTAATATGTGGACCTGTCGATTTGTGTGTTTTGACTTATTTATTCATTAAATTATTTTATCATTATTATTATTTTTATTTATTTTTTAAAAACTTGTTTATCCATTCAAGTATTTCTTTTAACCAACTTTTTATTATATTTTCCTTTAAATCTATGTATTAGTCTTGTGTTGGTAAAATGTATTTATTTGTTTCTTTTACTGTAAACTGATCTACTCCTTTGACTATTATTTCTCTGGTTTGATCTCGCATTGCTGTCTAATAGTGAATTTGTTTAGCGGGTCACTGGAGAGGATCTGAGAGGGTGAATACAGGAGAGTGAATCTGTCGATAAAATAATATAAAAAATAATAAAAATAAGAATAAAAAGTAATAAAAAATTGTGAAATGGAAGGGACAAGACAGCGAAAGAATAAAGGACTAAATTGAAATATTTGTATTTAGTGTGTAGACTGGAATTGATTTTATAATAAAACTAGGGGGAAAAAAATGTTTTCTTTCTTTTTTATGTATATTATGTAACAATATGTAATTTATACATGTCCGTTCACGGATTAATTAGTATGCTGTGTAATGTAGCAATCCGATGTATTTGGGCAGCATGGATGAATAAAGCGTTTTTCTCTCTGCTTGGCTGGGGAGATAAAAATTAATAATAACCATACTGTTTGATAATGTGAATAAATTTATAATGCGATGAAGGCTTAGTGAGTAGGTGGTACTAACTGGTTTCCATTATTCAAGTCCTAAATGCGGGTTTGCGTTAGAACCCAAAATAAATCTTGAAATTCTTAAGTATTATACTCTTTTTTCATTCTTTTGAATGAATGCTCAAAAAAAAAAACCGCGACCCAGTCCAATTTAACTCATCAAAAGAACACCTCTTTTTAATGTGGAGACCTTTGTAATTTTTTTTAATCTAGATTTAAATTTAAAAAAGAGAAGATAATTATGATTTACCGGTTCTTATACATCTTTTAATCCCTAATTTAAAATATGGCATATGATTACTGACCACATTAAACAACTTTTTGGAAAACTCATAAATTTGTATGATCTGAAAAAGTAGTCATTGAAAGTATGAGGAGTTTAGGACTTTAATTAAAGTCATTTATGTTAAAAGTGTGTATAGCAATATTCTTTTCGAAACCTCCCTTCTTTCTAATGAAGAAAACTCATTTCCATATAGATGAACTTTACTTATATTAGATGTATATTAGCTTATATACTTTAGATGTATATTAGACATGGAATAAACTGCCTTCTAAAAATTGTTTAATGGTAAACTAAAACACTGAAGAGGCTTTATAGATTTATTTGTCTCTTTGAAAAATCCATTAAGGTTTGCTTGAAAAATAAATAAATAAAAAATTGTAAACTACAAAGCATGCCATGAGCTGGTCCCTGAAACGGGTTTGTTATGATTAAAGAATAACTCTGGCAATTGTAGAAACAGAAGTGTACTCAACCTTAAGCATTTTGGTAACTCATCCTTTCTCTCATCAATTAGAGAATATTGTAAGAATATCTTTTTTTACTCAAGGTTATTATATTTAATAATCATTATTAAGTAATAAATATGATCATAATTAAATATGTAAAGGTATTAAATAAAAATTAAGGGTAATCATAATAAAATGTACAAATCATTTTTGTTCAATTAATTATGATCTATGTTCATTATTTTCATCAATTTATTTGTTTTTATTATGTTACGTACTAACATCCAAATTAAAATAAATATTATTAATTATATTATATATATATAAGAAAACATCGGACATTAAATAGTTAAAACTATTTGTTCCTTTTGGACCGTAACCCTGACCAACTTCTTAAAAGAAATATTCTTTAAACTTACCCGGTATTATTTCCTACCATTTCATTAATTACTATTTGTGGTTTCAAATCAGTGTTCGTTAATTTCCATGCTTTTATTTTTATATACCCTAAATAGTTTCGTCACTTAAAAAAAATATATATATATATATATTCCCACTGTATTTATTTATTTTCGAATTCTTTTACGCGAGTATAGAAGAGACGCTCCCAGAAATAATAATGTTTTTTTTTCATAACCCCTATTTCTGAAATTTATTGTTTTTAGCATGAGTATAAATTTTGATGAAACCAATATATATTTTGATTTCACACTATTTTCTTCTTCTGTAGTGGCCTACATTTTAAGGAGTTTTTGAGGTGTAAATTTGTTGCAATGGGCGTTCTTTGAATTTTATAATGTGCTATAATGATATGATATAATATAATATCAATCCCCCACGATAGCCGAGTGTCTAAACCTCTGGCAACATAATAATAAAATAATTTGAAATATTCTACTTTAGGCGTTTCTTTCTATCTCTCTTTTCGAGAACAAAGGAAGCGAAAAATAAGCGAGCCACAAACTTCTGAGTATTGTTGCGTTAAAAGAGATGCTGGTTTGAATCCGGTCTGGGCCGGTTGACAAATTTTTGGTGGACCCTTGGAATAAACCTCGACTTCCTCATTCTGACTAGAATATATTGGTAGTAAGAGTTACTAGTTCTAAGTAGGAAAAAATGGGGGTACTAAACCACAAATAAAAAAAATTATTTAACGATAATCCTTACAGGTCACTTAGTAAAACCGATACATTTTCAATTTTATGTAAATCTATAACTCAAGCGTATATTTTCACTCGAGTACTGCCTGGTCAGTCCTTAATCCTTTAAATTAATTGCAATCAGGTTTCCAAGATTAAAGGTAACAACAATTTTGGAAACATGGATTACCTATCCCTCGTTCAAAATTTTCATGTTTATAATCATAATACACATTATTTGTTCAGGTTAATCAGTAGGCTTTTGATTTTTCATCTATTTTATTATAATTCAAAGAAATGAGATATTTGATTGGTCTTATATAGTTCTTGTTACATACAATAAATCAGCGAGAGGTTTTCGCTAGAATAATGAATTGACTAACAGTCAAACTTTATTATCACTTTGTAAGATGATTGTTACCGTTTGTAGTGGTTTGAAAATGTAAATCATGCAGTGGTACATCTCTTGAAAGAGACAAGACATTGGTATCCAATAATTGCCTCACGTATATCCAAATACTTCCAAGTACTGTTCCTTCTTTTTTCTGCTTACTTATTCACACGAGGTAGGGTGGGGCTCACTCCCTTAGGAATGATATTCATAGGTTCCGAGAAATGGAACCTGTGCCTCGGTGAGATGTCTGCAAAGATGTTAATTCAAACAATCACAAAAGACCAGAAAGAAGAAAATTATTATAATTATTTGTCTTCTTATTTTTAAGAAAAAAGTTTAAGTAGTCAAAAATCTGAACAACGTACTAGTATTTATTTACAACACGTCGGCAGTCTCAATGTCTTACGTACTCATTTAACTCTTCTTTTATTTTTTTAAATTGAGCTATCAGTGAGTAAAAATAGATAAAAGAAATAAATATATTTCTGTAAGGTATAATAGAGAAAAATATATATTCGAGATATATTTATAAGATAGAATAAAATGTAATGCCCATATTTTTTTTTCTTTTTTCTCATATTTCATTTCTGTTTTGACACGTAGTTTTTGAATTTCATATTTTTATGAAAATTTAATAATTTTCTAAAATTTCTAATATATTTTTTATTTTTATTAATTTATTTCGATGTTTACTTAATTATGTATTTTTTTAATACAGTTTTCAAAAATACTTATTTTAATAAATTAAATGAACATATCAGTTTCCTACAAAACAATAGTTGAAATGTCTTTAGCGATGCATTCATTTTTTTTAATAGTATCATAAACTTATTATTCATATTTTCGAACTTAAGAAACGTCACAAATCTTAATTGACGAAATGGTGTGCGCTTGAATGTTTCAATATTTTAATAAAGATCAGTAGGAACTAGACAACAAAAAAATGTGTTTTATTTATTCTACGTTTCAATATAATTATATGACCTATCTTCAAGGCTAGAGCAGTGTGCAAGGACTACCTATTTTTTTACTTTACCTTCCACCAGGCTATTTAAGACATACATGTATGTTTAATGTATAGTCTGTTCCTTTCGAGTTTTTATTCCGTGGAATCGTCCTGAAATAAATGTCAACCTGCCCAGGCCATATTTGAACCGGCGCCGTTGCAGCCACAATGTTACAACGCCCTCTGCAAGGATAGTCTATCCATTATCAGATGGTCAGAATAGCTCTAGAATTAGTATTTTAAGAACATAAACTAAATTATGTTACGTTTATTACAAGCAATTTTACTTTGAGTGTTTTATTTTATTTTATTTTTTTATAACGTATTTATTATTATTAAATAAAAATCAAAAACAATCTTACGAAACACATTAAACATATCTTTTTTAGTATATTATTGTATGATAATAAAAAATTATCACAAGAACAAATTGATTGTTATCATTTCTAAACAATTTTACTGTGACATTTTCCTCAAATTGCATATTACAACAAAAAAAAGTTTCATTTTTATTCCATTAGCTCCGCAGACAGTTTTTTTTTCTTTTTAAATTTCAAACATTTCGGAGCTACTTAGCTAAATTGAGAGTCCTTAGGGGGAGAGATAATGATAAGAAGGCACTTAATCCACGTGGTTGGACAGTGTTGCAGCCACCAACTGGAAATCATTGTAGTGTAGGGTTGAAATTCCGATTAATTCAAGTTACCATGACTACTTAAATTAACAAAAATTCACTGCGGAATAATTCCACTACCTGCGTAATACCTTTCTGTTTAAAGTCTCACAGAAATATAGATATCGTTAGTTTTTATTAATATGTGATATAAAAATTGTGTTTATCCTTAAATTATTATTAACTTTGAGATTCCAACTGTATAATGAACACTTTATTTAAGTTAATAGTTTTGGAAACGAAAAAAAAAATTTTATTTAATAAAAATTCAGCTACTAGCGACCTTAAGTAATTAAAAAAAAATGATCACGAATAATGTAGAATATTCCTTAAACAAGTCCATGACTGATTATTCATTGCACAAAAAATCCACTCAAGTAATATTAAAAATCTTATTCTATTATTTTATTTTATTATTGTTTTTTTTTAAACACATCAATCTGTCATTTACAAACTATAATGAATAATTCCCTACGTATGAAGTTCCTTATTATGTTACACATTGCCGACAAATGTTTTCTATGTTTACCGAATAAACTACACTGAAATATATAAAACATAAATATATTCAAATCCTTGGTACATCGCGTATCCTACAAAAGAAATAAACATGATGACTTCTGCCCGTTATTTGAATAATACATCACTACATAAGGACATGGCTCATCCTAAGATTCTCTTTCATAAACTTTATCGTAACATGAGAATTCTCGCTCTTTGACTTAAATCCCAATTCTTATACAAATTCAATGATGACATATATAAAAAGTTGTGACTTGTGAAACGCTACAGAAAATGACTTTGAGGTGTGGGTAGGTGATACGAACTGAAAATAATACTAATTCGAGCCGAATCCAATTACTTACAGGCACTTACTTAATTATGGAATATGTATGGAAAGTATTATGATCGTGCAAAATTTGTAATTCGAATTTTTGATGAAAATTCATTTTTAGAGGTTCCCTGATTCCAAAAATCAAGTCTTATGAAATAGTGATTGTGAATGTGGTCAGTAAAAGTAAAAACAAAGTTCATACAAACTGAAATTACATATTCAAGATGGGTTATGACTGGGACTGGGGATAGGATATCAATTTCGATATTATCGAAATATCAATATTTTGACTCCGATAACAAGGATATCGATACTTTGTAATCGATAATATCAATATTTTGATTCCGATATATCAGTTTTTCCAAAACAAATTCCTAAATTTAAAAATAAAATAAAATAAAAGCACTTTAGTATATGTATTAAATTGATAAGCAAACAAAAAAACGTAAAGGTAATTTGCTCTAAAAATAATCACACCTCAGAACTTTACATATGTAAATTACGTTTTATAGCATAAAAAAAAATCATAAATACCAATAATATTGAATCCAGATATCGATATAGCAGATATATAAAGATCACAATACTTTAAGTACCAGTAATTCAAAATACATTATCGATAATCTAATACCGATATCGAAATAAAGTTTAAATATTTTATTAATTTTTATTAATATATTCTTGTTTGAGAGTGGTTTAGTTTATTTAAATGCAAACCTTAAAACAGAAACCTGCAAAAAAAAAAAAAAGAAAGCTGTTGAAGGTAGGTTTTGTTTTAAAGTTTGCAAATGTAAATGAAAAAAAGAAGAGAAGTGGTTTGTAAAAGTTTTAAATTTAAGAAAGAATTATATAGAAGAAGTTATAGATGGGACAAAGGTAATTAGCCGGTATTTTTAAGATTTTTAAAAAAGAAAATGTCATCAAAATAAAGGTATCCTTGAAAATGACCCGAGGGTCGAAACGTTGGAAGGTTTTGAAAAGAATAAAGTTGAGAAAAAAAGGATTTAAATGTTTTATTTTTTAAAAATCTTTAAAATATCAAAGTTTATCACTAATGAAATATCAATATTTTCTTTTCTTATTGCTGTCAAAGTTTTATATCAATATAATTGATAATGGCAATTTTTAAATAAAATTTTATTTGTCAACGTCCATAATGTAAATTGGAGGTTATTGGAAAATTAGTTTTTTTTTTTATTAATTATATTTTAGTTAATGTTGGGTAGGTACTCTAATATTTTTTATGTTTATGTTTTCGTTGTCATGGCATTGCTTTGCTTTACCCATGTTATAATTTTTTCATAAGTTTTGACTAGGTATGATTTGATGTAAAATTGGTTCTCTTATGATTTGCATTAGTTTTGTTTTATAATTACTATTTCTCTAATTTGGTAACTTTTCGATGATTTAATATCGATATCTTTGAATAGTGACGTTCTAATTCCGATACAATATCAATATCGATATTTTAAATCGATATAAATATCGACATTTTGCTTCCGATATCCCATCCCTACCTGGGACGCTAAAATTAACCGACCGGAATTGCCAATTTATACAATAGAATAGATTTCTAACAGTTTTTCGACTTTCCCCCAAAATATTTTGATTAAACTCGGCACATAAATTATATTTAGTAACAGAGAGTTATTTTCCTCATTGAAATCGTCTGACAGGGATTAGATGCAAAATTTCAAAGAAATCTTCCTCTAACCTATCTTAAATTTTCTTTATCTTAATGAATAACCAGTTCTCATTGTTAGCAATAATAAACAACGGAATATAATAGAATGTTAAAGAATTATATAAATTACTAATGGAGAAGAAAGGAAAATTAGAGAAATCCCATTGGAACAGAAAAAAACGAGACCCGATTACTGCTTCGTTATCTTTTGATAAACTGTTGTGTTCTTGGCAGGAACAAAATTTATATTCGTGATTTCTACATCGAAAAACCCTAAAATATGAATTTTACACCACACCAGATTTTTAAAATGTATTTTAAATATTATTTATTAGGTCTGAATATGCACAAAAGAATAGAAATTCAAGTCTTAAAATATTTTAAGAATTCCGAAAACATTAATAATTCAGCTATTAATTTGCTATTGAAGGTTAAATCAAACTTTAGACGTGAAACTGTTTGTAATTAAGTACTTTTTTATTGCTTATCCATGAGTTTCAGAAGACAATAAATCACCGAATCAAGCATATTTTTAGTTTCCTCAAAAATTTACAAATTCCTATCCCCAAGCCTCATATACTTTATTCAATAATGTATTGAGTGTGCTGGTGAGTACGACAGTAAAATTTCTTCATATTATGATAATGATTATTGATTAAAAAGTCGAATAGCTATTAAAATAATTGTAACACATTCTATAATATAAATTTTCCATGAAAAATAATACTCTATAAAAAAAGATAAATACTTAGTTAGAATAACAATTTTATATTTAAAAAACCGCCTAGAAAACACCCTGTGCTTAGGGCCATTAAAACTTTTTTTTTTCTTTTTTATCTTCAGTAAGTTTCATCTTCTGGAAATTACCATTTTTCTGAATATTTTTATTCTTTACTTGAGAAACTCTATTTTAAGGTTGATTATTTGGTGTTTAAGAATAAAATTTGCAGGACGAGACGTTGTTGAAATTCTGTATTCATAAAGCACTTTTTCACATAATTGTTCGAAAGTAGTGGACGAAATCTGATGAAATTAATATAATACCCTTTTCACAGTAATCCCAAACTTACCTCTACATTTGGACTAAATAGGAAGAGTCGTTTTCGAAATATAGTGCCGAGGGCAAAACGTTTAAGCATTCGTAAGCGAAGGTGGCAGACAAAGTTTCAACCGGCATAAACCCTCAAAATTTCATCAAAGTCGGATCAATGGTTCGATCGATCATGGACGAACACAAATTTGACAACAGGAATTTGTACCTTGACCTCTATAATGTGTATAATCTGAGTGAACATTTCAGATTTTAAGGAAAACAAATTTTTTTTTGTTGCATTTGGTATTGTAATAGTATATTTTTAATAATATAAAGTTGGACTTATTAATATTTTATAAAACGCTGAGAGGTGATATATAACATAAGTGGCAATAAAAGCCAAAGATAATAAAAAAATAAGGAACTACTGAATGTTGTTAAATCTTTTATATCTTTTTATTTGAAACTTTTTTTATTGTTATTAATTTTTTTATGAAAGATTTTACTGGATGAGTTATGAATCAATAGTACTCTTCCTTGTTTTAATTATTTTATTTTATTTCATTAATACCAATAAAAACGTTTAGAGGTTGTTTGTTTGTGTTTTGCAACACTTAATAAATATATCACAATTTCTTTTTTTTTTAATTTCAAACATTACCTGATTAAAACATCTTTTAAAATTACATTTTGTATTATTCTTATTAGTCTTATAATAATGATTGTTTGAGAGTTGTTTATTTTATTATTAACACAAAAATTAACAGAAACTCTTCAACGTTTCGGCCCTCAGGCCATTTTCAAGGAGACAATCTATAAAATTTTTTGTTTTTATATTAATTATATTATTTCCTTGCAACATGCTAATATTTTTTACTATACCTTAAATATTGATGCTATTTTCTTTAAAAACTTTTCTGCAGGCTAATTGTCCATGTTATATCTTTAAAATAAATTAAATATGAAATAATATCATCATAACAGCTTCAAACAATGCTTTTAAATTGATTATTTACTTACAAAACTTTTTATATTTTAAATCTAAAAGTTTTTTATATAAATAATTGTCTCTTTTTTTACTTATTAACATCATTTATAACAGAACCAAAAAATATAAATTATACAGCAAATTTTAAATAAGATTCTAAAGGACTAAACCACCATTATTCTGAAATTTTAAGTAAAATAAATATGTAATTATTAGAAACAAGTTGGTAATGAGATAAATGTTCAAATCCTTGAACTGTACAGATGTATATATAATATATATATACTAATAAAAG